>NC_069075.1:34813802-35117372 GCF_025698485.1 Gossypium arboreum
ATCATAACCAGGTGTGTAAACACAACCTTGACTATGGAAATCGGCAAAAGCCGAAGTAAGTGAACGACAATGCCACAAGGGCATACGCTCACTCCTGTGGTAGTCCATGTGACTAAACATGGGCGTGTGATCAACGAAGCCGACCATGTACAATTTCATGGGCTGGGTCGAATTGGGCCGTGTGGGCCCCACACGGGTGAACCACACTGACGTGTGGGAATATTGGACCAGGCTGTGTGATCCACACGACCAAGGACATTTTGGGCCGTATGGGCCACACGGGCGTGTGGGCCGACATGGGCCCATAATATGAGCTATGAGTCCATTTTCACTATTTGACTGCTAAGGTTTAGGGTTGCCCATGACAACTGTGGACCTATTGTTGGGTCGGTAAGCTTACCTAGACCTCCTAATTGATTGAATGATTATTATGCCCCTATGTGATGTATCGAACTATATTCATGTATGACTATATTTTAGCATGCTATTTTTACCTGTATTGAGTACATGTATAATACTATGGTATGACACGACATGTTTGCATGATTGATTGCATGGTTAAGGGTATATTATGATTAGAGGAAGTGTACTGTACTGGCAGCTCAGCTGCAAGTTACTGTTTAGTGCCACAACTGGTACTACTTGGAGTGTAGCGATGGGTGGGTTGATTATATCCCCACATGGAGTGTAGGGTTGGATGGAGATGGAGTGTAGAGGCTGGTTGGGTAGGATTTCCTAATTGCATATCTGAATCGTTACTATTACTGAGATGGCTTAGGCCAAAACTGTTATTGATATTGTAATAGGCTAAGGTCCTAAGTAAAACTGAACCGTTACTAAAATGGGCTTAGGCCCAGATTGTATTTGCTCTCTATCTGGTTGTTTTATAAGGGATTACACACTGAGTTTTTGTAAACTCACCCCTCTATTTTATTTGTACAGGTAATCCTCAGTAATAGGCGTATCAGTGCTGTGAAGGACTCGACGGTGGCCATAAAGCTCATTTCATTCTATTTTAGTAATTAATTATAAATTTGGTCTTATCTTAGGGTATTTACTGTAATAATGACCTCTTAAATTTTCATGGATAATTTAGGATTTTTATTGTTTGGATTCATATCTGCTAACAGTAGAGACAATCGAGTTTTCAAAAATCAAACTATTTTAAAAGCTTCCATGAAAAGAGACATTTTGAAAATTAATAACGTTCTAAAGGTAAACAACTTTTTGATGATGATTCATGTTTTGGAAATGAACGACACATCTTAGGAGAAATGAAAGGTGATAAAAAGAGGGTTTTACTTTAATGATGACTTGTTTTATGAAAAACACTTCAATGTGACATCGCCAGATTCGGCCATAACATCTAGGCTGAGTTTGGGGTGGTACATAACATGTCTAGAGTCTAAAAATTACATGCCACATAAACTTGTGATAGTGTGATGTTTATGATTCGATCTAACCCTTTTTTCTTATAAATTTAAAGATGTCGACAGAATTCAATCATGTTGGCACTAATGAGGTAGACAATAATGTCCTGATTTCCAAGTAGGAAGTAAGTCATAGTTTACTTATTCTACAAAAGTTTGAAAGTGATGTTAGAAATGCCTTTTTTGGCATGGTGGGTCAGTGGTTTACCCAGTTTATGTTAGCCAACCCTTTAGCTCAACAACTTCCACCCCCTATTATGCCTCTTATGGCATCCACGTGTCCTCAAATGATTAAAAGAGTTCAATGACCCCCAATTGATAAGATTAGAATATGTCGTGCCGAAGAATTCAAAGGTAAAATAGGTTATGACCTAGCTAGAGGAGAATACTGGCTTGAAAACATTTAGAGTGTTTTCAGCGAAATGGCTTATTCACCTAATTATTATCTTAGATATGTGTATCGTTGCTTAAATATGGGGCCTATAGTTGGTGGTCGACTTTAACAACGGTTGTACTGAGAGATAGGGTTCACTGGGATTTCTTCATATTTGAGTTCAGAAAGAAATATGTCAGTAAATGATATCTAGACAGGAAAAAGAAATAATTTCTTGAACTGAAACAGGGAAATAAATTGGTAGTTGAGTATGAGGGAGAATTTGTGTAGCTTAATAAATATGCTCGAGAAATTGTGCCGACTGAGGAAGAACAGTGTATCCGTTTTGAAGACATGTTAAATGATGAGATTGAATATTAGTTGGCGCAATAGAATTTCGAGAGTTGGTGGTGTTATATGATCGGGCACAAAAGATGGAAGAAATTTGCAACAATAAGAAACAAAAAGAAAGAAAAGCTTGGGATTTCGATAAATAGAGTTCTTCTAGGTTTCCAGGTAGAAATAAATTGAGGCAAAGCGATTCGAGATTTCAGTTAGTACTAGCGGATAGTGTCAATAGTGTTCGTAATGCCCCTCGACCTGTATGTGAGCATTGTGGAAAACTACATGCTGGTGAGCGTAGGACCAAGCTAGGTGCCTATTTCAGGTGTGGATCGAAGAATCATTTCATGCAAAATTTTCTGAGAAAACCAAAAGACAATAAGGAGTGGAGTGTAAAATAGGTGGCGATGCCTTAGAAAGGTAGACATCCTAGTCAGAATAGTAATATTGAAGCTAAACGTAGTGGGACCAAAGAGACATTTGTTAGATCTGAAGCTAAAGCGCCTACTCAAGTATATGCCATCCAAGCTAGGGAAGAAGCTACCGCACTTGATGTTATTGTTGGTACATTCTATCTCTTCGATGCTACTATATATGCACTAATTGACCTTAGGTCAACTCACTTGTATATTTTACACTGCATTAGTAACAAAAAAGAATTTACCAGATGGTTTAGTCGAGTTTGATGTTTAAGTCACTAATCCACTAGGTCAGAGTGTGATAGTTAATATTTTGAAAGTGTCATTCGAGAATAGATTAGTTGCCATCATATGATGTTGTGGTGAATTGTAAACTGAAACAAATTGATTTGAGATGTTAGACTGGTAAAATGATTACAATTGAGTCAGATGAATCAAACAGTGCTACTAAATTTATTTTAGCTATCTCTACAAAGAAATTGATTCAAAAAGGTTGTGAAGCATCTTTGGCTTATATACTTATACGAGAATCAGGATCAAAGGTTGATCAAGCACAGATTGTTAGCAAGTTTACTAACGTGTTTCCTGAAGAATTATTTAGATTTCTGCTGGAATGTGAGATTGAATTTGTGATTGACTTGATACCTAGGACTGCTTCGATATCAATTGCACCCTATTGAGTGGCACTAGCTAAGTTGAACGAACTTAAAGCACAGTTGGAAGAGTTATCAGACAGAGATTTTATTCAGCCGAGTATTTATCCCTGCGGTGCACCTGTGTTGTTTGTGAAAAAGAAAGACGAGTCGATAATACTATGTATCAATTACAGACAATTAAATAAAGTAACAATAAAAAAAATATATTTGTTGTCTCATATTGACGACCTGTTTGATTAGTTGAAAGGTGCCACAATGTTTTCAAAAATAGACCTTAGATCCAGTTATTATCAATTGTGAGTTAAAGACATCGACGTGCTGATAACTACTTTTCAAACTTGTTATGGTCACTATGAATTCTGGTAATTCTGTTTGGGTAAACTAATGCCCCTGCTATTTTTATGGATTTGATGAATCGAGTTTTTCAGCCTCATCTAGATAGATTTGTAGTTGTGTTTATTAATAATATACTAATCTATTCTAAAATAGAATCTGAGCGTGCTCAACATTTGAGAATTGTGTTGTAGGCTTTGCGTGTAACAGCCTGGTTTAAACCCAACAATGGTTTCGGGACCACAAATCCGAGTCTAAAAATATTTTTTTATTATTTACTGTGTTTATTATATGTGAATTAGCATGTGTGAAAGTTTCGTATGAAAATTTTATCATTGTGTGCTTAATTTGATAAAAATGACCTAATCCCAAAAAATGTAAAAGTTGCCTGCTGTTTGTTAAAGTGCTTAATTCATTTGTCTTTTAAAATGTGAGGTCCTTATGTTGTGAATAGACCATTTTAAGCTTGAGAGGATATTAATGACCTTAATGTTAATGTTTTAAATGTTTATAATGCAAGGGTAAATTGGTAATTGATTAATTAATATATGATAATAAAGCCAAAGCCAAAAATTAGGCCATTTTATGTTCATCTTGCCGAAAATACCAAAGAAAAAGAAAGAAAAACTCAAGCAAGGGTTCGGCTAGGAAATTTGAAGATTAATTAATGTAATCTGATCAGTTTTTGATAATTTCTACGTTTTTGCGATTGTCGCTTTGTGTTCTATCAAGCCGATGCCTAAATTTCTAATTTTGATGATAATTTTGAAATATGCCATTGATGAAATTGTGAGCTTTATGAAATTAGATGTTAGAAAATGGAAGATATGTGTTAGATTATTATGTTTTGTCTTTGAATTTTTGATGAATTTGAGTAATCTGGGCTAAATTGTACAAATGAAATTTTGAGGGACTAAAATGTAAAATAAATGAAATATGTGGACTTGTATGAATACTATAAAAATTCGGCTAAGCATTGATATAAGGAAATTTTTTGTATTTTGTAATTTTATGAATTAGGGACTAAAATGTCAAAATATCAAAATGTGAGGGCTAATTTGTAAAATACCCTAAAATGTATATATGGATTGATTTGAATGATTTGGTGAATAAAAAAGTTAAATTTGAATATGTTTAGATCAAGAACCAAAGAAAACAGAATTAGATCGGGGAAAATTGAAAGTCGACGAGTAGTCGATTCCGTTCGTTCGAATCAGTACGAGGAAAGTCAATATACAAATAAATGTGTTTTGAATTGAATTATTAATGTTTATATGCTATTGAACAATGATAAATGATTATATGAGTTGAGCATGAGATATCTGATAAAGTATCGACAAAGTTTTGACGTTCGAAAAGCCCCGTACGAACCATAGGAATAGTTAGGATACATATGTTATGACGTAGGATCCGATATGTGTTATTGTGTAAGGCCACGTCTAAGACGTTGGCATTGACTTATGATTTACGTGTAAGACCATGTTGGGACATCAGCATCATATTTGATTTCGTGTAAGACCCTGTCTGGGATAATGGCATCGATATTTGATTACATGTAAGACCACGTTTGGGACATTTGCGTTGTACGATCTTTCCGAGCTATCCGAGTATCCTTATTGATTTCGAATGATTCAATGGGCATTCCGAGAAAATAAACGACTATGTGAATTTGTATTCGATCCAGGTATGTTTGAATTGTATACCATGTTCGAAAAAAAAAGGTAAGTACATGTAACTTGGTGAACAAATGATATAAGTATGAGTTGCTATGGGAATGAGATATGATAGATATGTGAATCATGATCAAATGAACTATAAGAGATATATGGCTATGTGAATGTATTTTGCCTTGAGTTATATGAATGTATTGATCTAGATTGATGTTATGTGTCAAGTTTATTTGTATATGGTTTACTAAGTTTTTGAAAGCTTTCTTTGTGTGCATTTGTATTGTTTTATAGATATCGTAGCTATAGGGAGCTCGGGGATCATCAAGGATCATCACCACACTATCCAACTATATTTTGGTACCTTTTGAAAATGTATATTTTGAAGTATGGCATGTATAGTCTAGAAGTTTATGAATATGTTTTGTGAAGTGTATATCATGCCATGTGATATGGCTAGATTATGGTTGAACTTATGGTTTGATTTTGGTATATGATATGTTATGCAAATTATGCCTATGTGATGTGCTCATGAATGACCTAGTGAGAAATGGTCAATTTGGTAAGTTAGTAATGTGATTTGGTTATGGAAATGGTATGGTTTTAATATGAGAATGAATGTGAAATTTAATGATAATAACAAGTATAATTGAATGTGTTTGGTAGGTAAATATGGTATGTTTTAGTTTGGATAATAAGCATGAACTTAGTTGATGAATATATGTTATGAATGGTAAATGTTTTGTGGTTGAAATTGGTTGGAATTATGGTGTATTTGATTCTTGAATGGTACTTGTAGGGAGGACCCTAAAGGGGTGGCATTATGGCCTTGTAAATGGCCTATTTTTGCCCACACAGGCAGGGACACGGGTGTGTGTCTTAGTCGTGTTGCTCAATGGCCATTTCGAAATGAGCCTGGGCAGACCACACAGTCACACACACGGGCGTGTGCTAGGCTGTGTGGCAAAGTTAATTTCAAGCATGGGCAAGAAAAACGGGTGTGTGACTGGACATGTGATCCAAGTCAGTAGCCTCCCTAATTTTCACATGGCCTGGCACACTGGCGGGTTTTGTGGCCGTGTGGATAAGTCAATATGTATGCCCTGTTTTGCCACGGCCTATACACATGGGCGTGTCTAATGCCGTGTGAGGCACATGGCCTGTTCACACGGGCATGTGACCTTTGTAACTTTGAAAAATGTTTAAGTTTTGAAAAATTTTGTATGCGTTTGGTTTAGTCCCAACTCCTTCCTAATGCATGTTTAAGGTCTTAATGACCTAAGAAAGGGACTTTATGCTGATGTTGACTATAATGCTATGATGTTTGTGAAATATATGTGAAATGTTCTAATACGTTAGGTAACGCCTTTTGACCCTAGTCTGGCAACGAATACGGGTTAGGGGTGTTACAAAATTAACACCCCACACCCGTGCCCCACGCAGGGTCGGAATATGAGGCATTACCTAAGTTAAACTTATGCATATAGACATTTTCATAACACCAAAACATGGTCAAATTAAAACTTTTTCAATTTTATTTATAAACTCCTTAATAAGAGCCTACTAAGCCCAAAACATCCATTGGAACCCATTCAGAAACAATCCTAGACCTTTAAAGAACTCTGAAAATAACTCTTAACATAGGGGCACATGCCCATGTAGGAGGGGCAACGCTCCCTTATGACATTTCAACATGATCGTGCTATTGGCCTGTTGGCTCACATGGCTTGAGCAATACAGGGACACACCCGTATCTTATACCCGTGTGGAATTAATTCTAAATGCACACCTATAGGGTTTTTCACACGGCATGGAACACGCCCGTGTCTCTGGCCGGTGTCCTTCACACAGTCATGACACACCCGTGTACAAAAACTTCGACATTCTATTTCTGATTTCAGCAATCCTTAAGGGCCACATAGCCAAGGCACACGCCCGTGTGCTAGGCCATGCCCTTCACATGGCTGAGACACACGGCCGTGTCTCTGCCCATGTGTTTACTACCATGCATACTGACTTACAATTCTTACGTGCAAGGGACACACGGCCATATCACACTCCCATGTGGTGAACCGTGTGTCACACACAGCCTAGAAACATGCCCGTGTGGACAAAATAAGGCTATTTACCAAGCCTTTTTGTCACCCTTATTTACGTAACCTGCACAAAAATCACTCTATACTAACATAAGGGCACATCACATAGCCAAAATAACCACAACAGACAACATTTCAATTATGCAATTTACTCATCTATGAAAATATCATCTTCTATTTATAAATCAAAATGAGTATTGACCATCATCCATGGCCTTATACAAAATGAGTATCATATTGATCATATGAGCCAACACATTATGGCTACCTAACAAAACACTAAACAAAGACTCGAGTCCCTAGATATGCCAGAAAACAAAACAATGAAACTAGTTATACCAAGGTCTTGAGTGATAGTGTTATTGAAGCTTTTGATGTCACTGGATCCCCGATGCTAGCTTGGTGGCACTATAAGGAAAGAAAAGAAAGGAGGGTAAGCGTGGGACCTTAGTAAGTACATATATGCAAATAAAGTGTAATTATAAGAAAATCACACTCATCCAACGGTAGCTTGTCATGCTTAAAAGATATAAATCACTTAACATATCTATCTTACTTTTCTTTTCATTCATGTATACTTAATAGACCTCTTTCTTTACTCAGGTCCTAACCATGAGCTTGGTATACATACCTCATCAAAGTATTCACCAACTAAATCTTTGGGTTACCCATTGAACTCTCAAAATACATATGGATAAGCGAGGAATTTGCGTCTAAATGCCATATAAGAAATCAATGCTACCTCGTGCTATGAAAAGCTCACATTTGAGCCACTTACGGGTCTTTTTATCAAGTCAGGACCCGGACCCCATAGCTACCATATAACGTATGCTCATTGAGCCACTCACAGGTCTATACACAAAGTCAGTACCCGAACCCACGTTACCTATAGCATTTATCTCATGAACTCAGACTCAACTCATGAGTTTATACCACATAATTGTCATAACATGCCCCTTTGTATCCTATGCTATGTCTAAGGTTCAACAGGGCTTCATATCTAATCGAATAGCATCGCATTTGATCACATTGTAATTTACTTGCAAAACATGTCATTTAAACATTCATGGGAACAATTAGAATTTAGATACATAACAAAAATAAGCTAATTACACATGTATATTATTAAAATATATCCAAGTAAGCTTTAATAACACATTATTTACATATGTACTTACCTCGATACAAAATGATGAAGACGAGCTTAATCCTCGAAAACTTTGTTCTTACCCTGATCAAGACCCGAATCACGTTTCTCTTGATCTAAATTAATAAAATTCATTTATTTCATCAACATATCAATTTAGACGCTTGAAAGTTCGTAATTGGGAAAAATGACTATTTTGCCCTAGACTTTCACAAAATGACCATTTTGTCCCTATGCTTGAAAATCAATTTTTATTAAATTTCTTCATATAATAAGCATAGCTGATTACTTCTTATACTAGAAGCAACCCAAAATTTCCATTATTTCTCACATTTATCAACAAATTTCCAACTTATACAAAATAGTCCCTATTAGGGTTTTCATGAAAAATCCCTTCATAAAAGTTGTTTATTACACATCTAATACTCATATTCTTCCATAAAATTTTAGAAAACTAAACATATGCTTTCATGGCAAAACCCTAATCTCTCAACCATTTTGCAGAACAATCCCCTTCATAGAAAGCTTATATTACAAGGAGTCCAAAAATACAAAAAATCAAGAATAACCTTATAAATGACTTACTTGTAAGAGATATTAATGGATGATATTTTCAGCTCTCAAAACCCCCCTTTTGAAGATGAAAATCGGTTGAAGAATAAGAAATAAAAAGATGAAGTCTTTTTTTGTTTTATTTTATTTAAAACTAGTCAAAATTGGTGAACAAAACACCACCTAATTTTGACTTTCCCATCAATTTGTCCCCCCTATGGCCGGCCACACTATTCTCTAGGGTCTAATTGCTCTTTAAGGCCCCCAATTTAGGTTCTTTAGCTAATTGACACTCTTATCTAACAAAATTGGACTTTTGCACTTTAAGCGATTTAGTCTTTTTTCACAATTAGGCAAGCAATCGCTAAATTTAATTCACCAAAATTTTCATGTACTTATCTAATCATGCTACAATACATAAAATGATAGCTAAAATAATTTCCTTAACCTCAGTATAGTGGTTTTGAAATCACTATTCTGATTAGCTTCAAAATCGGGCTGTTACACATTTGCTTGGTATCAGAGTGATCGCGTCATTTTGTGATAGGTTTAAATATTTATAATTAATCCTTCTTGAGACTAACTATTATCGCGATGTAGGCAAGTGTACCTATCGAACAGTAGTATAGTTTTAGCAAGACCGTATTGCCGAAGCCAAAGGAACTAAAAGTATTAGTAATGACTGTCTTTTAATTATCTAGCCTAAGAATAAAGAGGTTTTTGTTTTAACTAACTAATTATCTAAACTAAGAATTCATAAAGAATGGAATTGGAGAATTGCTTTTGGAAAAATCGATTGAATTAAAACAATACCTAAGGAAAAATCCACCTAGACTGTACTTGTTATTCTGGCTCTGAATCAGACGATTTATACATTTAACTTGTTTCATAGAGATCCCTAAGTTATGTTATTATCCCTATTCAAGACTAGTAACGTCTAATCCTTAGATTGAATAATTGAGACCTTTCCCTAATTAACACCTTAGGGTTGCATTAACTCGATCTATGGATCCCCTTATTAGGTTACACCCTAATCTGGCAAAATCTTGTCACCCTATGTCTAGGCGCGTAATCAACTTCGCTTAATTATGAAAAATGTACTCAGAGACAGGGTCTATTCCTCCTTTGAATAAGAGCTTATCTTGAATTAGTATCTTGGGATATCAAAACAAGAATTAAGAACGCATAATTAAGAACAAGTTAAATATTTATCATACAATTCAGAAAATAATAACAAGATCCGTCTTAGGTTTCATCCTCCTTAGGTATTTAGGGGATTTAGTTCATAACTAAATAAGAAAACATCTCAGAATAATAAAGAATACAAAACATAAAGAAAACCCAAAACTCCTGAAGGGGAAATTGAGGAGAGATCTTCAGTCTTGATGGTGAATCCAGCTTCTAAGATGGATCAATCGGCTTCCTTGGAGTAATTCCTTACTCCCTATTCTGTGTCCCCTTTTCTTCCTTGTCTAGGGTGTATTTATAGGCTTTGGAATGCTTAAGAGCCCTCAAAATTAGCCTTTTCTGAATTGGACTCAACTTGGGCTTGGCAGGGACACGCCCGTGTATGATGACTTCAGGCCGTGCTCGAGCCTGCCAAATTGACACGGCCGTGTGGTCTACCCGTATGAGGAGGTCCAGGCCATGTTAATTTCGCACTTTGGCCCATTTTCTCTATTTTTGGCCCGTTTCTCGTTCCTTTCGCTCTCCTATGCTCTCCTAAGTATAAAACATGAAATTAAAGAATTAGGAACATCGAATTCCCCAATTCTAATGGGAAATCATCCATAAAATGCATTAAACATGGGGTAAAAATATGTATAAATTACAGTTTATCAAATACCCCTACACTTAAGCATTTGCTTATCCTCAAGCAAAATTCCCAACTCATAATCAAAATAAATTCTTCTCAATTTATAATTTCTATCGATAATATCTCAAAATAATCCATAGGTAATCATACATTGAGAATTCAAGTAAAAGAACATAAAAGTTTCAAACATTCCAAGTTGAGTATTTAATCATGTAAACATAGGTGTCTCCCCTCATCTAAGTAATTACCTTTGATTCAGAATATCACATAGTTTCACATCCTTACTAAAGATTCACTCAAATCACTCAAGGTGTTTAAGGACAATAAATGAAGCACTCAATAGTCAATAATGAAAATTCATTACCATAGGCTTGCATGAAAATCAAATCTCCACCACTATAATTTAAGATGATACATCAATCAAAAGGTCTTTAGAGGGTTGTAATGAAGCTTGGTTAGGGGGTGTGGTCACAAGTTGAAAGAAAGGGTTAGAATCGAGATTGATTTGAAAAATTACTTAACTAGAAAAAAAAATTAATCATCACTTATGTACAAAATAACTCCATCTCTAACTATGGAATTTAAATACTGAAGCTTACAAACAGAAGATCACTACTAGTATGTATACATTTTTTTTTTAAGAACAAGTTAAATAACATAGACTAACTATTAAGAACAAGATATAGCTAAGCGATTTATTCAACTCAAATCTCGACAAAAATAGGGATTAATTTAGGGGATTTCAACAATAATGGGTTAAGGGTTAATATTAAGGGTAATACAAGAAATGGCTTGTTAGGCTCAAGGGGGTTTACTAGGGGTTAATCGTGGAGGTAGGCTTTTAATGGCATGAGTGGGTTAATTCTAAGTGCCTTAATCATTTTGACATATCAAATCAAATGGTGTGGTCTCGACATGCATAATCAAGAAAGTTCTAGAATAATAGTTCAATACTGACGCACTCAAAGAATAATAAAAGTGAGCATGAAAGAATTGATAGATGCTCAAAAGGCTCAAAAAACTCACAAAAATTATGGCTTTTTGATGTTTAAAACTTGTGAATTCCAACTCAAAGTAATACCTAAACTTTGGGGAAACAACCTAATATTTTAAATTCTTAAAAATCAACTTATCATGCTTGATTCTCTAATGTCTTAAATTTAAACAATCAATGCATAAATGCCTATGTTTTAATTCAAGATATATCAATCAACGTCATAAATCAATCAAAATTTATCCTAAATACTATATGAGAGCTTTTCAAGAGAACAAGGCAGTCATTCAGGGATTTTTTCTAATAATGAAATAAATACCCTCCACACTTAAGACGTACATTACCCTCAATGTACAAAGATAGAAATAAGAATATAAAAATAAGATAGGGAGAGAAGTGAAACTTCCTGAGTTAAAAATAGATGAAATTCCTAGATTAGCGAGAGCGAGTTGTTGGAAATAAAGCTGGAGGACAAACATGTAACATCCTGATTTTTGGGTTTTTCGTAATTTTCGAGAATTAGGTAAAGTTTTTAAATTTTGGTATTTGGTAGTGAAAATTCATAATTGGAGTATGTAAATGGGCTTATGGAAAGCCCATGTGACGACCAAAACCCAGAAGAATTTGTGAACTTTAGACTTATGGAGTTAAGGGCTTTGGGTAGATGGCTTTATTAAAAGTTGTGGGTAAAATGTATCATAAAATAGCCCCTGGCAAAGTGGCTAAGTGACGTCACTAGGGAGCTAAAAAGGTGGCGTGTAAGTGGTTGGGGGAAACCTGGGTTCAATTCTCTGTGATGGCAAATGTGATGTTATTTTTTATGCTTTATGCATGCAGAAGTTTGAAGCCAAAACCTGTGAAACTTGGTGGTGCCGATTTCTTGTTGACCAACAACCTTCTATTTCCTTCACTTTTTGGTGGTCAACTCCTTCATCTACTGAGCTTTAATTAGTTCAAAAAGGAAGACTGTGGTAAGTATTCATACTCTAATCGATTCAATAGTATAACTGTTGACAAAAGCCGAAACCCCTATAGTCTAGGGAGGTAGCCGATTTGAGATATAGGCCTTATTGGGATTTTTCATTTGATTTTTATGGTTTGTATAGTGGGGTAGATACTTTGGAGGGGCAGCAAGGCTTGGGGTATCGATTTGGAAAACTTGGATCGAGCAGCGGACTCAGCGAAGGTAAGTGACTTATGGTTGTTAGGGATTCTTTGGCCGATTTTGGTAAGGTAAGATTTGGGTTTGATTAGCATGATCTGTAGACTAAGAATGGTGGTAAATAATTATAGGTTGCCGTGGGAGACTTTATTGGTGAACGTCACAAAACAGGTGTGTAATGAACCCTCTTTCATAGTTTAAATCGATATATGCCGAAAAGCCGAAATGCTGAAATTTCGGCATTTCGAGGACTTGTGAGTAGGAAAAAGCTCATAGGTTAGTTAGATACGCTAAGTTTGAGGATCGGGATCGTTGGATTAGGTAAGGGCACAATTTTCTGCATCACGGTAAGTTGGGCCTCGAAGGGCTGAAATCGAGCCCAATGGTCTTTCGGGCCCATTTGGGTAAGTTTTGGTAGAAAATGAAATCCAGAAAAATTGCCCATTGAGACAGTTAATACCGTTATGGAATATAGGCTAAATGAGCTTAGATGACTAGGTTGGCTAAGTAGGGCCCATTAGGGGTTTTTAGCTCAATAACTCGGTTTTGCTAGGAATGGGCTAGAATCGCTGTTCAAGCACATGAAATTGTTGATAACTGACAATGAGTATAGAAAACCCTAATAATTGATTAAATAATGAAATTACCCTTATAATGTGAAAATGACCATTTTGCCCCTAGGTGAAAATGACCATGATACCCTTAGGGATATGCTATAATTAAGATGTATGATTTGTACATGATATGCCATGATATGCACATGATATGCCATGATATGTTCATATATGCATGGGTTGGGTTTTATATGAATGGAGGAATCTGTAAAAGGGCTTTGCCCTGGGCCATCAAAAGGGCTTTGCCCTGTTATTAAAAGAGGCTAGGCCTCCATTTATATGATAAAGCAGCTATGCTGCCAGTGGAGAGTTTGGTTGGGTGGGTTGAGTTATTCCCCACATGGAGAGCTTGGTTGGTACGGGTGGAGAGTAGCGGATGGTGGGTTGAGTAGTCTCCCCAAATGGGCTTGCATATGTTCATTGATATTGCATGTGTTATTGAATAGGGCCTATGGGCCGTACCATTTGCAGTAAAGGCTTCGACCTAGTGATATGAATTATGAAAGGGCTTCAGCCCAGTAACCGGTAAACGAAAGGCTTCGGCCCAGTATATGTTGAGACTGAACTTGGGCTTAGGCCCTGTATGCTGATATTGGTTTGGGCTCTAAAAGGGGCTTGTTGTACACTGAGTTTCCAAACTCACCCCCCTTCCTTAACCTTGTAGGTGAGCCTTGATGTGGGGACTTGGAGCCGGAGGGGATTCAAAGTGGCCACGGTGATCGCTTTTGGACTTTAAAATAAGTAACTAGTTTTCTTTAGTTTATCTTAATTACTATTTATTTTTGGGTTGTAATAAGGCCATTTTAACTTTATTCTCTTTCTGGGATTATTTTATTTTTTAATAACTCTAAATATTTTTGATAATACTTCAAATGGGCTAGACTTAGGGCGCGTTTTCAAAATGATACTCGTTTTCAGAATAACGTAACAACACGATTAATCGGTTTATCAAAGATATCTACTCAAATGGATTTGAACTTGGTTATCAAAGTGTGGTAATGGTTGTGGGCATGTCTAGGATTGGATCCAATCGAAGAGCTTCGTACTTACGCAGCCTGCATGGCTCACCTCCTCTGTTTTTGGATACTTACCTGGTGCACAGCTTCCATTCACTTGGATAAGCTTAACAAAAGACAATTTATTAAAACACTAAAACGAAGCGTATATTTTTTTAACTTTAATGTGGCACGTCAATTCGGCCATAACGTCTGGGTCGGGTTTGGGGTGTTACATTTTGTAGTATCAGAGCCAAGTTGCAACAACTCGGCTATGGGTTTCTAAACGGGTTTAAAATCAAGAATTTCAAAACAAAGGTATTTTAAATAAATTTTTAAGAAATTTCTATTCGCTGTGATCAAATACATGTTTTTGATTTAAATGGTTTAGAGAAAGAAGTGGCACACTGAATCCCTGGCACCAAGTCTGTAAGTATACTCTCTTTTTCATTATGTGATATTGATATGATGCTATGGACAGAACTGAGACCCTACTATGATACTTTAGATAGGGTAGAGCTGTAAAACGGTAGGAATGAGACTGTAGCTAGGCTACAACGTTGCGAAAACAATCCTTGAACTGCTATATTTCCATAAGAATCTTGTAATAAACAAGTGAACATTAAACTGATGTCATAAAATTCGTAATCAGATAATTCGATATGAGTACAAGAGGAACTCGTGGACGAGGCCGCGGACATGGTTGTGGAAGGGTACAAGCTGAATCTTCATCCTCAGGGCATAGGCCAGCTGAGGAGGCATTCGTGCCACAAGCAACTGAGATTGGGTCATATGATCGAGCTGTGAGGGACGATGCTTTGTCCCAAGCAATGTTAAGGGTTTTAGAAAGGGTTGCTGGAGCTAGCACCGGGACAGTAAATAGGGGATCCATCTCGAAGCGACTCCAGGCTAATGGAGCAGAGGTTTTTAGGGGCATATCTGGAGTAGCCCCAAATGTGGCTGAATATTTGCTAGAGGCAACAGAGCGAATTATGGACGACCTGGATTGCTCTGTGGAGCAAAAGCTTAAGGGGGCTGTGTCGTTGCTACGAGATGAGGCATATCGGTGGTGGATCACTGTAAAGGAGAGTACCCCAATCGAATGAGTAACCTGGGACCTATTTAAGACTGCTTTTAATGGGAGGTATGTTGGAGCTAGTTATGTGGATGCCCGTCGAAAGGAATTTTTGAATCTAGTTCAGGGTAATAAGACTGTTACGGAGTATGAGGCAGAATTCTTGAGGCTAAGTCGATATGCTAGCGGGATAGTTGCGACTGAATATGAGCGCAGTGTTCGATTTGAGGATGGCCTCCGCGATGAACTTAGGGTAATGATAGCTCCACAGAGGGAGCGTGATTTCGCTGTATTGGTAGAGAAGGCTAAGATAGCCGAGGAAGTAAAACAGACTGAACGGCAAAATCGTGAGAAGGATCGACCCAGATTTAGGAGGGATTCTGGACCCCCAAGTGTTGCGAATAGGAATGCTAAAAGAGCTAGAATGGAGGAACTGGTTCGAGCAGTTCCGGTGAATACCTTTAGACCGCAGGCTTACAGAGACTGTGGCTGGGTACATATGGGGGAGTGCTAGAAACTAACCCGAGCATGTTTTTGATGTGGGTCAAAGGAACATAAGTTCAGAGAGTGTCCTCGGAAAGTAGCCCAGGATCTAGCTGTGGAGCAAAGAGGTGTCCAACCGCAGCGAGGAGGACCACCACCACAGAGAGGCCATGGGCAAGGTAGGAGTGGTAATGAACATGGACGTGGGGCACCTGGCAGGGGTGCTGGACATGCTGAAGCTCGACAACCAGCGTTGGTTTATGCTGCACGGCATCGTGAGGAGGGTGACACTCCTGATGTTATGACCGATTCGTTCTTCATTCATAGCACGCCTTACACTACTTTGATTGATGTGGGTTCCACTCACTTGTATGTTGCTTGTGATGTATCTGGGGCATTGGGTGTGCTTCATGAGGAGACTGTGAGTGGGATATTAGTGATAAGCCCTTTAAGACACTCAGTTAAGGTAGATAAACTCTTTAGGGCGGTGCCTTTGGAGACACAAGATAAGATATTTGTAGGAGATTTGATGGAGCTGCCATTTGGGGATTTTGATCTTATTTTGGGAATGGACTGGTTAACTAAGCATAGGGCAACGGTGGATTGTGTGGTGCTAAAGACTGCCAAAGATGAGGAGATAATGGTCATAGGGGAGCGAAGGAACTATTTGTCCAATGTTGTCTCGGCTTTAAGGGCTGAGAAGTTGATTCAGAAAGGTTGTAAGGCGTTCTTAGCATTTTTGAGTCAAGCTGAACCTGAGGGGATAACTGTGGAGTCGGTTAGGACCATCAAAGAATTTCAAGATGTATTTTCGGAGGAACTTCCTGGATTACCTCCGAACAGAGAAGTCGAGTTCGGAATCGACTTGTTACCTGGAACAGCTCCAGTGTCCATTGCACCTTATAGGATGGCACCAAAGGAGTTGGTGGAACTGAGAGCTCAGATTCAGGAACTGTTGGATAGAGGGT
This sequence comes from Gossypium arboreum, assembly GCF_025698485.1. Lineage (NCBI taxonomy): Eukaryota > Viridiplantae > Streptophyta > Magnoliopsida > Malvales > Malvaceae > Gossypium > Gossypium arboreum. The sequence goes on from NC_069075.1 coordinate 34,830,925, forward strand.
TTATATGACCAAGTATTTCCCATGGGGCGCACCAGTGCTATTCGTAAAGAAGAAAGATGGGACCATGCAGATGTGTATTGATTATCGGTAGTTGAACAAGTTGACGATCAAGAACAAGTATCCTTTACCTAGAATCGACGATCTGTTCGACCAACTGAGAGGAGCCTCTGTATTTTCTAAGATTGACCTTCAGTCAAGATATCATTAGTTGAGAGTCAAAGAAGTGGATATTCATAAGACGACATTCAGAACTCGATATGGTCATTACGAGTTTCTGGTTATGCCTTTTGGTTTGACTAATGCACCGGTAGCATTCATGGATTTAATGAATCGGGTGTTTCAGCCATACTTGGATCAGTTCTTAGTCGTTTTTATCGATGATATCTTAGTGCACTCAGAAATGGAGGAGAAGCATGATGAACATCTTCGTTTTTTGCTGCAAGTGCTAAGGGAAAAGCAACTTTGTGCAAAGTTTAGTAAGTGTGAGTTTTGGCTAAAGGAAGTAACTTTCTTAGGGCATGTTGTGTCTGCTGAGGGGATCAAGGTAGACCCTCGAAAGATTGAGGCAAGTCTGGAATGGAAGCCACCAAAGTCAGTAATAGAAATTCGAAGTTTTCTGGGTTTGGCAGGCTATTATAGAAGATTTGTGGAAGGATTTTCTGTGTTGGCAGCACCGTTAACTAAACTTATAAGGAAGGGAGCACCATTTGTTTGGACAAATAAGCAGCAGGAGGCTTTTGAGAAGTTAAAGAAAGTTCTGACAGAAGCGCCAGTGTTGAGTCAGCCAGAGTCTAGTAAGGATTTCACTGTGTACAGTGACGCGTCACATGTAGGTTTGGGTTGCGTGTTGATGCAAGAGGGTAAAGTTGTAACACCCCAAAACCCGAGACCATCGCCGGTGTCGGACCCGAGGGTTAACAAACCAAGTTCACATGTTTTTGCCCACCAATTTGACATTTCCAGTCAGGCTGGAAAACTGCGTCACTGTCGCCTTTAAAATCATATCTCGAGTTTCAAAACTCGAAACTGGTTTCGTAAATTTTCCTGAATTTAGACTCATATATCCATCCATGGATTTATTTCTAGGATTTTGGTCGGGCCAATTGGTACAGTTTATTAGTTAAAGTTACCCTGTTACAGGGATCGACTGCTCCGACCTTCGCGCGGTATAACTTGAATATCTCTCTGTACAGGGCTTTAATTCTGGTGTAGTTTGTTTCTAATGAAACTAGACTCAAAATGGAATCTGTACATATAAGATATATCTCCTAATTCTTTTGGATAATTTATAGTGAATTTTAAAGTTGCGACAGGGAACCCAGAAACCATTCTGGCCCTGTCTCACAATAGCTTTAATATCTCTTAACCTGTAACTCCTATGACCGTTTCATTTCTTCCATATGAAAATAGACTCATCAAGGTTCATTTACATAGCTTATTCACTATCTAATTCCATTCCTATGAATTTTGGTGATTTTTCACATTCACGCCACTGCAGCTGGCAGCATCTGTTTTAAGATAGGACTCACCTATTTGGTGGTCCCCATGATTCAACTAGCCTTACCATACATAGGTTCATATATGATCATTTTAACCGTGCCAATGGCTGATCATATGACCAACATTCTCATTTCCAAGCCATAGCCACATCATGACACAAAATATATACATACAACCCACAATTAGTCTAAGTTCATACTTCCTTTTCGAGCCATTTTCAGCATCGGCCGTACATACTTACATTACAACATATTTAACAAACAAGGGTAGTCCTATACATGCCATCTCAAGTTCAAACAAAATTTATACCAAAATGGAGGCTTGATAGTGTGGATGACTTCGACTTCAACGATCCCAAATCCGATTGCCTCGAGCGAAATCTAGAAAACTAAGAGCCAAAGCAACGGGGTAAGCATTTTATGCTTAGTAAGTCTCAAGGAATATAATGAACTATAATTTACAGCAATACATTCACATAGCCAAATGCATCATTTCATTAATACACATTCTTACTTCATACTTCATCATTATATAAGTTCGCAAAGCATCAATCAATTCAATAACTGAAATTCATTAGTCGATTGAGCGAATGTTGCTCAAACACGCCGACTTTCCAATGCACATATAACGTACCTTATCCTTTGGGCTGTCCGAGTGTACTAATTAAATTCATTTCAGCAACCAACACTCACCTCCAGCCCAAGATTCTTCGAATATAACCGGATATAATCAAGTGCACAAATGCCTTGGTCTTAGCCGGATAGAATAACTCGCATACGAATGCCTTCGGTCTTAGCCCGGATGTAGCCACTAGCACAATTGCCTTGGTCTTAACCGGATATAATTTCCAGCATAATTGTCTTGGGCTTAGCCCGGATATCATTCAATTTCTCATGCACACATACATCAATAATCATTGGACATACATATTTCATTTTCGTTACTAAGGCTCAAACACAATTAATATCATTAGCATATTCGCCGGGGCTTAGCCCGTGGAATTCAAATACTCATACACACCTAATCAATAATCATACACATCCATATTTCATCTCACATAATTCAAGTAAGGTCACTTCTTGAGGACTTACCTCGGATGTTGTCGAACGGCTTTTTCGGCTATTCGATCACCTTTTCCTTCCCCTTGTCCAATTGTGGCCCTCTTGGCTCTTGAGCTAATTCAAACAAATTCAATTTATTAAAACCTCATTGTGCTTGCTTATGGCCGAATATGACAAGGATTTTAGATGGTCATATGGCCACTCTTTAGCTTGAATACACAATGGTCATGCACATTTTATACTACATCAAGCAATTCAATACAATTTGTTTGAACATCAAGGAAATGCTAAGGCCTTCAATGGGCTACCCAAGGCCGAATATTCATGTACATGTTGAGGTCAAAATTTGCACTTAATACCTCACAAAAACAGCATGCAATCTACTAATTAATGCTTGCACATTGTGGCCCAAAACTTATAATATAGCATCAAGCACTTATATGTGTGCTAGGCCGAATTGTGCTTGCAATTTCACAAGCATTCTTCCACATTTTCTTCTTTAAATCAATATATTCATCACTTAGTTCATAACCAAACAAAATGTGCAATCATATATATGCATATATGAGCATGGCCGAATTTTCAAAGTGTCCATAGCCATCCAAAACACAAACTTTTAACTAACATGCAAGAAGCATGAATCATGCTCAAGAATGCATCATGGCCAAATACCATTTCCATGGCATACCAAAGATTTGAGCCATGGCTAACATGCACATCAAGTTAGCAACCAAAACATGCATGAAACTCCTAACACAACCCCATACATACCTTAATCTTGATGCAAATTTAGCCAAATCACCTTCTAGATCTCTTCTAAACAAAGGAAATGAAGCAAAATCCTTCTTCCTCTTAGTATTTTCGGCTAAAAGATGAGAAAGGATGAACAAGTTTTTTGTTTTCTCCTCTTGGTTGCACGGCAATGGGGGAATGCTACTCTCTCACACATTTTTTTTTCATTCTTTTCTCACCCATGCTTATTTGTTTATGATTTTCTCCTAATGCCCAACAAAACATGTTTCATGACATGTTTAACCCATATTTCTTTGTCATGGCCGCCATTACTTGTAAAAGGGGAATTTGACATGCAAGTCCATTATTTTGCATGCATGCTTTAATTAGTCATCACATATTTCCTATCGTACTTTCAAAGTTTACTACTAAGTCCTTTCTTATAAATTAGCACCTAATTAATAAAAATCGAGACACGAAATATTTACGCATACCAATTCCACATTCAATAAGTACGGAATATAACACTTAATTATTCTTGTGACTCGGTTTCGTGGTCCCAAACCACTCTCCGACTAGGGTCACATTCGGGTGTCACAACTCTCCCCACTCAAGAGATTTTCGTCCCAAAAGCTTACCGTAAATAGGTTCGGATATCGCTCTCTCATAGAGTTCTCGGTCTCCCAAGTAGCTTCTTCTATCCCGTGCTTGAGCCATAACACTTTCACTAGCGGAACCCGCTTGTTTCGCAACTCTTTCACTTCTCGTGATAGGATACGAATTGGTTCTTCCTCATAACTCATATTAGCTTGAATTTCAATTTCTGATGGACTAATCACGTGCGATGGATCGGATCTATAACGTCAAGCATCGACACGTGGAAGACATCGTGAACCTTTTTGAGTTCAGGGGGCAAAATCAAACGATATGCCACCGGACCGACTCGCTCTGATATCTCATATGGCCCAATGAACCTCGGGCTCAACTTGCCCTTACGGCCGAACCTGAGTATCTTTTTCCAAGGCGATACCTTGAGAAACACCTTATCACCCACCTGATACTCGATATCCTTACGCTTCATATCCGCGTACGACTTCTGACGATCGAAGGCTATCTTCAAACTTTCACGGATTACTTTCACTTTCAGTTCAGCATCCCTAATCAAATCCACCGAAAATCTTGCTTTCACCAAGCTCATCCAAAACAATGGTGTACGGCATTTACGCCCGCATAAAGCCTCATAAGGTGCCATCTTAATGCTCGATCGAAAGTCGTTGTTGTGTTTAATTCAATCAACGGCAAATACCGCTCCCATGAACCACTAAACTCGAGGACGCAACATCTTAACATATCCTCAAGTATCTGAATTACCCGCGGATTGACCATCGGTTTGGGGTGAAAGGCGGTCTGAAATGCAACTTGGTACCCAAAGCTTCTTGCAACTTTTTCCAAAACCGCGAGGTAAATCTCGAATCTCTATCCGACACGATAGAAATAGGCACCCGTGTAATTTCACAATCGAGAAACGTACAATTCCGCTAATTTGTCCATTGAAAAATCCGTGCGTCACGGGGACAAAGTGGGCCGACTTAGTCAATCGATCTACCACGACCCAAACCGCATCCTTCTTACTTGCGACAATGGCGGTCCGGATACAAAGTCCATTGTGACTCGATCCCATTTCCACTCGGGTATCGTGATTGGTGAAGTAATCTCAAGGCACCGATGTTCCGCTTTCACTTGTTGACATATTAAACATCTTGAAACAAAGTCGGAGATGTCTCGCTTCATACCATGCCACCAAAATCGACGTTTCAAATCATTGTACATCTTTGTACTCCCGGTGGATTGCCATTTGGCTACAATGGGCTTCATTCGAATTATCGAAATGAGTTCAATTCCTTGGGACACACGACGACTTTTGAACTTCAAACAATCGTCATCGTCGATTTGAAACTCCGAGTCCTTGTTCGAACACACGCAGCCGCTTTGCAACCAACTCGTCGTCGACTTTCGAGCTTCTCGAATTTGGTGTGTCAATAGTGGTTTGGCTTTCAATTCAGCCACTAACACACCGTCGGATCGGACGCACAAGTGCACATTCATCGCTCGTAAAGTGAATAACGATTTACGACTCAAGGCATCCGCAACCACATTCGCCTTTCCCGGTGATAATCAATGATCGCCATAATCCTTTAACAGCTCAAGCCAACGTCTTTGTCGCAGATTTAAGTCTCTTTGGGTCATCAAATATTTGAGACTTTTGTGATCCGAGTATACATGGCACCTTTCACCAAATAAGTAATGTCGCCAAATCTTTAAGGCGAATACGATAGCGCCAATTCGAGATCATGAGTCGGATAATTTTTCTCATGTGGCTTTAATTGCCTCGACGATAGGCCACAACTCGACCTTCTTGCATTAATACGCAACCTAACCCAAGTAGAGAGGCGTCGCTATAGATAACAAACTCCTTGCGGACTCGGGTTGCACTAGAATTGGGGCTTCACCAAATAAGTTTTCATTGATCGAAGCTTTTTGGCATTTCTCCGTCCATTCGAACTTAACATCCTTTTGGAGTAGCCGTCATCGGCGTGGCTATCGTTGAGAACCCTTTACAAATCGTCGGTAATAACCTAAGCAAGCCCCAAAAAGCTCAGAACCTCATTAATATTTCTGAGGTTTCCAATTAAGTATGGCTGAAATTTTATTCGGTCGACTCGAATACCCGATCTGAGATACCACATGACCCAAGAAGCTAACCTCTCTAACCGAACTCACACTTGCTGAACTTAGCATATAATTGCTTGTCCCATAAAATTTGCAAAGACTAACCGCAGGTGTTCAAAGATGTTCGGTCTCATTTCTTGAATAGACCAAGATGTCATCAATGAACACGACTACGAATCGATCCAAATATGGTCTAAAGATCCGATTCATTAAGTCCATAAATACCGTAGGGCATTAGTGAGCCCAAACGGCATCACTAGGAACTCATAGTGACCATATCTCGCTCAAGGCGCCTTGGGCACGTCTGAATCTCGGATTCGCAATTGATAGTAGCCCGATCTCAAATCTATTTTCGAGAACACCGAGGCTCCCTTCAGCTTGATCGAACAAGTCATCAATACGTGGCAACGGATATTTGTTCTTTATCGCCGCTTTGTTAAGTCGACGATAGTCGATCTACAATCGCATGGTTCCATCCTTCTTCTTCACGAACAGACCACGCACCCAAGGCGAAAAACTCGGCGAGCAAAACCTCTATCCACCAATTCTTGCAACTGAACTTTCAACTCCTTTAATTCCGTTGGGGCCATACGACACGGAGCTATCGAAATTGGAGTGGTACCAGTACCAATTCGATGCCAAATTCTATTTCCGAACAGTGGTAAACCCAGTAATTCTTGGGAAAACATCCGGTATTCACAAACCACGGGCACAGATCCGGTTTCTTCTCGATTCTTTGTCATCGAGCACGTCGCAAGGTACGCCGCACCCTTTTCTTACATATTTACGGGCCAACATCGGCGATATTACGGTGGCAACCCTTTTAAGTCCGTGGACTCAACCCGAATTATTTCATTATTCGCGCACCTCAAATCGATAGTCTTGCTCTTGCAATTTACAACCGCATCGTGCATGGTCAACCAATCCAAACCAAGAATAACATCGAACTCATCGAACGGCAAAAGCATCAAGTCCGCCGAAAACAAGAACCTCGAACACTAGGGACTTTTCTTGCACACTTTGTTAACAAGCACGTAATGACCCAAGGGTTTGACACCGAATTACAAACTCAAGAGACTCAATGGGCAAAGTCTTACTGGATGCTAAGGTTTCACATATATATGAATGAGTAGAACCAGGTCAATCAAAGCAATTACATTTGTATTGAAAAGAGTGAAAGTACCGGTAATAACATCCGAGAGGCAAGATCCTCGGCGTGCGCGTATGGCATAAGTCCTAGCAGAGCACGAGCCTCGGATCCGATGGTAGCATCTCTAGATCCTCTCGACCGCCAACGACATTGCCCATATTTCTAGGTGGTCTACCTCGGCGATGGTAGCACCCGGGTTTGCACTCGACTTGCATTCTGCTCGTGCATCCTCGGGCAATCCTTCATAAAGTGGTCGGCCGATCCACACTTATAGCAGAGCGATCACGAAACCAACAGCTCCCGAATGCCATTTGCCACAATGTGGACACTCCGCCTCTCGGCGATCATTTCCGCACCCGCGATCGAGGTGACTCGTGTGGTCACAGGGTCGATCGCGTCCTCGTCTAGAAAAGCCCAAACGCCTCTAGACCGCTCGCATCATCTCGAAATCTCTTCGATGCTTGTTGAAGAGACTTTCCGAGGACCTCTTTCGAATTCTCCAATCCCCACATCAGCTTTTTGTTTCTCCTTTCTAAGCTCTTGACTTTACAAGCTCGCTCAACAAGTACTACGAACTCTCGTATCTCGAGAATGCCAACAAACATCCTTATATCATCATTCAGCCCATCCTCGAAGCGTTTACACATAATAGCTTCGGACGAAATGCATTCTCGCAGCGTCTCGCTAAGCCTCACAAACTTTCGTTCAGTAGTCGGTAACGGACATAGAACCTTGCTTAAGATCAAGGAACTCCTCCGCTTTTGGTCGATGAATCTCGATCGATATACTTTTTTCGAACTCGGTTAGAAAGAATTCCCAAGTCACTTGCTCTCTAGGCACCACAAGTCGAGTACTCCACCAATAGTAGGCGGACTCGCGTAGCAAGGAGATGGTACACTTTAAGCACTCATCGGTGTCTGAGGATAGCTCATCAAGCACCGGATAGTGTTATCTAACCATAATTCAGCTCGCTTCGGCATCATCATCATCCGTAGCCTTAAATTCAGTGGCCCCATGTTTTCAATCCTATCGATGGGGGCTTACCTCGACCTTATTGGGTCGATCACCGGAGGTATCGTAGGTCGGGGTTGCATTCGTCGGGAATGGAGGTGGTGGAACAGTACCGTGTTGGTTCGAATGTATTGATTAAACCATTCGTTCATCACACTATAAAAGGCTTGCCTAGCCTCATCATTAGGATTATGGCCATAGGTTGAGAGTCCGCCGGCGCTGCCCCTTGCGCGGAGCAGCGCCACACTCTCCACATCATCAGCTATCGCTTCGGTTGGGATCGGGATCCATTGCTATAAACAAACATGAAGTCAAATTGTCAGAATTCATCACACTATCGATTCATCATTTAATGGCATGTATAGCTAGACCCCAAACACATCACGGTAGTCCTAGAATCGACTAAACCGTGGCTCTGATACCAATAAAATTGTAACACCCCAAAACCCGAGACCATCGCCGGTGTCGGACCCGAGGGTTAACAAACCAAGTTCACATGTTTTTGCCCACCAATTTGACATTTCCAGTCAGGCTGGAAAACTGCGTCACTGTCGCCTTAAAAATCATATCTCGAGTTTCAAAACTCGGAAACTGGTTTCGTAAATTTTCCCTGAATTTAGACTCATATATCCATCCATGGATTTATTTCTAGGATTTTTGGTCGGGCCAATTGGTACAGTTTATTAGTTAAAGTTACCCTGTTACAGGGATCGACTGCTCCGACCTTCGCGCGGTATAACTTGAATATCTCTCTGTACAGGGCTTTAATTCTGGTGTAGTTTGTTTCTAATGAAACTAGACTCAAAATGGAATCTGTACATATAAGATATATCTCCTAATTCTTTTGGATAATTTATAGTGAATTTTTAAAGTTGCGACAGGGAACCCAGAAACCATTCTGGCCCTGTCTCACAATAGCTTTAATATCTCTTAACCTGTAACTCCTATGACCGTTTCATTTCTTCCATATGAAAATAGACTCATCAAGGTTCATTTACATAGCTTATTCACTATCTAATTCCATTCCTATGAATTTTGGTGATTTTTCACATTCACGCCACTGCAGCTGGCAGCATCTGTTTTAAGATAGGACTCACCTATTTGGTGGTCCCCATGATTCAACTAGCCTTACCATACATAGGTTCATATATGATCATTTTAACCGTGCCAATGGCTGATCATATGACCAACATTCTCATTTCCAAGCCATAGCCACATCATGACACAAAATATATACATACAACCCACAATTAGTCTAAGTTCATACTTCCCTTTTCGAGCCATTTTACATCGCCGTAGTACATACTTACATTACAACATATTTAACAAACAAGGGGTAGTCCTATACATGCCATCTCAAGTTCAAACAAAATTTATACCAAAATGGAGGCTTGATAGTGTGGATGACTTGACTTCAACGATCCCAAATCCGATTGCCTCGAGCGAAATCTAGAAAACTAAGAGCCAAAGCAACGGGTAAGCATTTTTATGCTTAGTAAGTCTCAAGGAATATAATGAACTATAATTTACAGCAATACATTCACATAGCCAAATGCATCATTTCATTAATACACATTCTTACTTCATACTTCATCATTATATAAGTTCGCAAAGCATCAATCAATTCAATAACTGAAATTCATTAGTCGATTGAGCGAATGTTGCTCAAACACGTCGACTTTCCAATGCACATATAACGTACCTTATCCTTTGGGCTGTCCGAGTGTACTAATTAAATTCATTTCAGCAACCAACACTCACCTCCAGCCCAAGATTCTTGAATATAACCGGATATAATCAAGTGCACAAATGCCTTGGTCTTAGCCGGATAGAATAACTTCATACGAATGCCTTGGTCTTAGCCCGGATGTAGCCACTAGCACAATTGCCTTGGTCTTAACCGGATATAATTTCCAGCATAATTGTCTTGGGCTTAGCCGGATATCATTCAATTTCTCATGCACACATACATCAATAATCATTGGACATACATATTTCATTTTCGTTACTAAGGCTCAAACACAATTAATATCATTAGCATATTCGCCTTGGGGCTTAGCCCGGTGGAATTCAAATACTCATACACACCTAATCAATAATCATACACATCCATATTTCATCTCACATAATTCAAGTAAGGTCACTTCTTGAGGACTTACCTCGGATGTTGTCGAACGGCTTTTTCGGCTATTCGATCACCTTTTCCTTCCCCTTGTCCAATTGTGGCCCTCTTGGCTCTTGAGCTAATTCAAACAAATTCAATTTATTAAAACCTCATTGTGCTTGCTTATGGCGAATATGACAAGGATTTTAGATGGTCATATGGCCACTCTTTAGCTTGAATACACAATGGTCATGCACATTTTATACTACATCAAGCAATTCAATACAATTTGTTTGAACATCAAGGAAATGCTAAGGCCTTCAATGGGCTACCCAAGGCCGAATATTCATGTACATGTTGAGGTCAAAATTTGCACTTAATACCTCACAAAAACAGCATGCAATCTACTAATTAATGCTTGCACATTGTGGCCCAAAACTTATAATATAGCATCAAGCACTTATATGTGTGCTAGGCAAATTGTGCTTGCAATTTCACAAGCATTCTTCCACATTTTCTTCTTTAAATCAATATATTCATCACTTAGTTCATAACCAAACAAAATGTGCAATCATATATATGCATATATGAGCATGGCCGAATTTTCAAAGTGTCCATAGCCATCCAAAACACAAACTTTTAACTAACATGCAAGAAGCATGAATCATGCTCAAGAATGCATCATGGCCAAATACCATTTCCATGGCATACCAAAGATTTGAGCCATGGCTAACATGCACATCAAGTTAGCAACCAAAACATGCATGAAACTCCCAACACAACCCCATACATACCTTAATCTTGATGCAAATTTAGCCAAATCACCTTCTAGATCTCTTCTAAACAAAGGAAATGAAGCAAAAATCCCTTCTTCCTCTTAGTATTTTCGGCTAAAAAGATGAGAAAGGATGAACAAGTTTTTTTGTTTTCTCCTCTTGGTTGCACGGCAATGGGGGAATGCTACTCTCTCACACACATTTTTTCATTCTTTTCTCACCCATGCTTATTTGTTTATGATTTTCTCCCTAATGCCCAACAAAACATGTTTCATGACATGTTTAACCCATATTTCTTTGTCATGGCGGCCATTACTTGTAAAAGGGGAATTTGACATGCAAGTCCATTATTTTGCATGCATGCTTTAATTAGTCATCACATATTTCCCTATCGTACTTTCAAAGTTTACTACTAAGTCCTTTCTTATAAATTAGCACCTAATTAATAAAAATCGAGACACGAAATATTTACGCATACCAATTCCACATTCAATAAGTACGGAATATAACACTTAATTATTCTTGTGACTCGGTTTCGTGGTCCCGAAACCACTCTCCGACTAGGGTCACATTCGGGGTGTCACAAAAGTGGTCGCTTATGCGTCACGACAGCTTAAGCCTCATGAGGTAAACTATCCTACTCATGACTTGGAGTTGGCAGCAGTGATCTTTGCACTTAAGATTTGGAGGCACTACTTGTATGGGGAGAGATGCATTATCTATACGGATCACAAGAGTCTTAAGTACTTACTGAATCAAAGGAGTTGAATCTTAGACAGCGAAGGTGGATAGAGTTGTTAAAAGACTTTGACTATTCGATTGAGTACCATCCAGGTAAGGCGAACGTCGTGGCTGATGCGTTAAGCCGAAGGACTGTGGCAGAATTGAAGGCAATGTTCTCTCATTTAAGTTTGTATGACGATGGAAGCTTATTGACAGAATTACAAGTGAGACTGAATTGGGTGGAGCAGATTAAGAAGCAACAGTTGGTGGATAAGTCGTTGGTTTCTCGGTTTCAGTAAGTTGAGAAGGGGGAGAATCCGGACTTTGGGTTAAATAATGATGGGGTTCTTTGTTTTCGAGGAAGAATTTGTGTGCCGAAGGACTCTGACTTGAGATTGATGATTTTAAGGGAGGCACATAGTGGACCTTGTGCTATGCATCCAGGAGGGAGTAAGTTGTATCGAGACTTGCGAGAGCTATATTGGTGGCCTGGGCTTAAGCGAGAAGTGACCAAATTTGTGGGGAAATGTTTGACGTGTCAACAAGTAATGGCCGAGCAATAGCTGCCTTCAGGATTGTTACAGCCAGTAAAGATACCACTTTGGAAGTGGGAAAGGGTAACTATGGATTTTGTAAGTGGTTTTCCAATGACACCTTCCAAGAAGGATTCAGTTTGGGTAATTGTGGATAGGCTGACAAAATCTGCCCATTTCATACCTGTCTGAACCGATTACTCACTTCAGAAGTTAGCCAAGTTGTATGTGGCGGAGATAGTGCGGTTGCATGGGGTGCCAGTATCGATAATTTTTTACTGAGACCCAAGGTTTACATCTCGGCTTTGGCAGAAGTTGCATGAGGCGTTGGGAACGCGATTGGATTTTAGTACTACTTTTCACCCTCAGTCGGATGGGCAGTCAGAGAGGGTTATTCAAATTCTAGAAGATATGTTGAGGGGTTGTGTTATCGACTTTAGGGGCAGTTGGGAGGATTACTTGCCATTGGCGGAGTTTGTGTATAACAACAGTTACCAAGCAAGTATTCAGATGGCTCCTTATGAGGCACTGTATGGGCGAAGGTGTCGTTCGCCTACTTGTTGGGCAGAGTTAGGGGAAAGGCAAGTACTTGGTCCAAAGTTGGTAGCAGATACTGAAGACAAGGTCGAGGTGATTAGGAAATGGTTAAAGGAGGCAGCGGATCGAAAAATGTCTTATACTGATCTGAAGCGTAAGGATAATGAATATGCTGTAGGGGACATGGTCTTTTTGAAGGTATCGCCTTGGAAGAAGATATTGAGGTTTGGTAAGAAGGGCAAGTTGAGTTAACGGTTCATTGGGCCTTATCGAATCCTTAAGCGGATAGGGCCAGTGGCTTATCAGGTAGAGTTACCTCCGAAACTAGATCGTATTCACGACGTCTTTCATGTGTCCATGCTAAAGCGATATCATTCTGACCCAACTCATATCGTGCCAGTTGCAGAAATTAAAGTACAGTTGGATTTGACCTTCAAAGAAGAACCTGTGCAGATACTTGATCATGATGACAAGATGCTGAGAAGGAAGTCAGTCGCACTGGTGAAGGTACTTTGGAGAAACCATGGCAAAGAAGAAGCTACTTGGGAGTCCGAGGAGGCAATGCGTCAACAATATCCTCAACTGTTTGGATTAGGTAAATTTCGAGGCTGAAATTTCTTTGAGGGTAGAGTTGTAACATCCTAATTTTTGGGTTTTTCATAATTTCTGAGAATTAGGTAAAGTTTTTAAAATTTGGTATTTGGTAGTGAAAATTCATAATTGGAGTATGTAAATGGGCTTATGGAAAGCCCATGTGACGACCCAAACCCGGAAGAATTTGTGAACTTTGGACTTAGGGAGTTAGGGGCTTTGGATAGATGGCTTTATGAAAAGTTGTGGGTAAAATGTATCACAAAAGAGCCCCTGGCAAAGTGGCTAAGTGACGCCACTAGGGAGCTAAAAAGGTGGCATGTAAGTGATTGGGGGAAACCTGGGCTCGATTCTTTGTGATTGCAAATGTGATGTTATTTTTTATGCTTTGTATAGGCAGAAGTTTGAAGCTGAAACCTGTGAAACTTGGTGGTGCCGATTTCTTGTTGACCAGCAACCTTCTATTTCCTTCACTCTTTTGTGGTCATCTCCTTCATCTGCTAAGCTTTAATCAGTTCAAAAAGGAAGACAGTGGTAAGTATTCATACTCCAATCGATTCAGTAGTATAACTGTTGACAAAAGCAGAAACCCCTATAGTTTAGGGAGGTTGCCAATTTGAGATATAGGCCTTATTGGGCTTTTTCATTTGATTTTTATGGTTTGTATAGTGGGGTAGATACTTTGGAGGAGCAGTAAGGCTTAGGGCATCGATTTGGAAAACTTGGATCGAGCAACGGACTCGATGAAGGTAAGTGACTTATGGTTGTTAGGGATTCTTTGGCCGATTTTGGTAAGCTAAGATTTGGGTTTGATTAGCATGATCTGTAGACTAAGTGTAACGCCCCGTACCCGAGACCGTCGCCGAAGTCGAACACGAGGTGTTAACAGACTTAATTCATTACTTAAACAGCTCAAACAATTTATTTTTAAAATTTCCAGTTAAACTAGCAATCTGCATCACTATGGCTTAAAAATTCATATCTCGAGTTAAGAAACTCGAAATCCAATTCTGTAAATTTTCCATGAAAGTAGACTCATATATATATTTACTTATTTTTTTATATAATTTTTGGTTGAGCAAATTAGTACAGTTTATTACTTATAGTCTCCCCTTTTTCAGGGTTCGACTGCTCTGACCTCTGTGTATTACGAATCAGATATCTCTCTGTACAGAATTTCAATGACTATGAAGTTTGTTTACCTTAAAACTAGACTCAATAAGGAATCTTTACATATAAAGAATGACTTCTAATTATATTTTTACAATTTATGATAAATTTGTAAAGTCAGAACAGGGGATCCAGAAATCACTCTGGCCCTATTTCATAAAATTTCAAATATCTCATAAAATATAATTCATATACCTGTTTTGTTCAATCCATATGAAAATAGGCTCATTGAGCTTCAATTTAATAACATACTCATCATTTAATTCCATTTCTAATATTTTTAGTGATTTTTCAAATTTACATCACTGCTGCTGTTAGAATCTATTTTATGGTAAATTTTACCTATTTCATGGTTTCCATGGATTAGCTAGCAATTTGACATACATAACACCAAATATGATCATGATTAGCCATTCCAATGGCTAATCATTACCAAGCATTTCCATACCACTCAATAACCATATCATAAGACCATATATACAAAATGATTATAATGCTATATACATGCCATACTCAAAATATACAAGCCATTATGCCAAGATGGTATACAGATAGTGTAAGCGTGCCTCCGACCGTTTTCAATTTCTGAGCTGGCTTGTCAACACTACAAGGAATGAAAAGGAGGGAGTAAGCACAAATGCTTAGTAAGTTCACATACAAATAGCAAGTAACATAACTATATAAGCAAACATAAAACATCATTTGCATAATCATCACCGAGACATTCATATCACATTTTCATTTATCATCTTACCATATTGTTGTTATATTGATTTTTCAACCCGAGGGTTAAGTACATACCTGTTCAAAGTATCCATTTCACAACACTCACCAATACGTCCCTTTCATCTCTAGCATTCCTCCATTTGAGTAGAACTTTACCTGTTGAACACATCGGAATATAATTCGGATACATGGAAAGTTTGCACATAAGTGCCACATATGTAGCCAAGCTACCATGTAACCTGCCCATAAGCGAACTCGGACTCAACTCAATGAGCTCGGGCGTTCGCATCCACAAGTGAACTCGGACTCAACTCAACGAGCTCGGATGCCTAGTTACATCTCTCGAACTCGGACTCAACTCAACGAGTTCGGAAGCCCAAATATCCTAGTGACATGTCACTTGTATCCTAATCCATTCCTAAGGTTCAACGGGACCTTTTTCCCAATCATGTGTCTCAACCATCTTCTACGGAATGCCGATACCGATACTCGGTAGTATTTCACATTTTCCAAGTATATCACGCAATTTGACATATTATCAAACAATTATCACAAGTATAATATTTCATAATAATTATAATATCATTTAAATAACATAAAAACATTTAAAATAATAACTATGTTACCAACATTTACATATGAACTTACCTCGTATGCGAAAATGGCTACTTTTACCATTTCATCCACAACTTGGTATTTTTCCATTTTAGCCCGAATTTCAGTTTTCCTTGCTCTATCATTTAAAATATAGTCTAATTAGTACTCACATTATTCAAATTGACCCAAATCATATTTTGGCAAAATTACAGTTTTGCCCCTAAACTTTTGCATATTTACACTTTTGCCCCAAATCTCGTAAATTAAACTTCAGCCTATTTTCTTATGTTTTATGACATGCTGATCATTTTTCCCTTCTATGGAAACATCAAATTCTCACTCTAACATGTACTTATGACTATTAGGTATTTTTACCGATTAAGCCCTTTTGCTCGTTTTCACTTAAAACCGATTAGCACAAGTTGTCTAACATAATTTAAAACCTCATATTATATCATAAAACACCAAAATACACAAATTTCACCTATGGGTATTTTTCCAAATATAAAACCTAGGTTAAATTATTGCTAGAATAAGCTAAATCAAGTTACCGGGACTCCAAAAATGTAAAAATCATTAAAAACGAGGCTAGAACGGACTTACAATTGAACTTGGAAGCTTGAAAAACCCTAGCCATGGTTTCTCCTTGCTATATTCAGCCATGGGGTTGAAGATGAGCAAAATTGGCTTTTAATTTTGTATTTTAATTCATTTTACCCCTAAATGACCAAAATGCCCTTACTACTAAACTTTCCAAAAATTCCATCCATGTCCAATTTTTGTCCATAGACTTATAAATTGGTAAAATTTCTATTTAAGACCTCCTAATTAATATTTCAAAACAATTTCATACTAGAAACTTTTAGAATGCAAGTTTTGCAAATTATTCGATTTAGTCCCTAATTTCAATTTAAGCACTTTATGCATAAAATTTCTTCACGAAATTTTCACACAATCATGAAATCATATCATAGACCTTAAAATATTTCTAGCTCGAATTTTGTGGTCACGAAACCACTATTCCGACTAGGCCCAAAATCAGGATATTACACTAAGAATGGTGGCAAATAATTGTAGGTTGTCATGGGAGACTTTATTGGTGAACGTCACAAAACAGGTGTGTAACGAACCCTTTTTCGTAGTTTAAATCGATATATGCCGAAAAGTCGAAATGCCAAAATTCTGGCATTTCGAGGACTTGTGAGCAGGCGAAAACTCATAGGTTAGTTAGATACGCTAAGTTTGAGGATCAGGATCGTTGGATCAGGTAAGGGCACGATTTTCTGCATTACGATAGTTGGGCCTCGAGGGGATGAAATCGGGCCCAATGGGCTTTCAGGCCTATTTGGGTATGTTTTGGTAGAAAATGAAATCCAAAAAAATTACACATTGAGAAAGTTAATAAAATTATGGAATATAGGCTCAATGAGCCTAGATGACTAGGTCGGCTAAGTAGGGCCCATTAGGGGTTTTTGGCCCAATAACTCGGTTTTGCTAGGAATGGGCTAGAATCGCTGTTTAAACATTTGAAATTGTTGATAACTGACAATGAGTATAGAAAACCCTAATAATTGATTAAATAATGAAATTACCCTTATAATGTGAAAATGACCATTTTTCCCCTAGGTGAAAATGACCATCATACCCCTAGGGATATGCTATAATTAAGATGCATGATTTGTACATGATATGCCATGATATGCACATGATATGCCATGATATGTTCATATATGCATGGGTTGGGTTTTATATGAATGGAGGAAGTGTTAAAAGGGCTTTGCCCCAGTTTACCGAAAAGGGCTTTGCCCCAGTTATTAAAAGAGGCTAGACCTCAAGTTATATGATAAAGTAGCTATGCTGCCAGTGGAGAGTTTGGTTGGGTGGGTTGAGTTATTCCCCACATGGAAAGCTTGGTTGGTACAGGTGGAGAGTAGCGGATGGTGGGTTGAGTAGTCTCCCCAAATGGGCTTGCATATGTTCATTGATATTGCATGTGTTATTGAAAAGAGCCTATGGGTTGTACCGTTTGCAGTAAAGGCTTCAGCCCAGTGATACGAATTATGAAAAGGTTTCAGCCCAATAACTGGTAAATGAAAGGCTTCGGCCCAGTATATGTTGAGACTGAATTTGGGCTTAGGCCCAGTATGCTGATATTGGTTTGGACTCTGAAAGGGGCTTGTTGCACACTAAGTTTCCAAACTTACCCCCCTTCCTTAACCTTGCAAGTGAGCCTTGATGTGGGACATGGAGCCGGAGGGGATTCAGAGTGGCCACAGTGATCGCTTTTGGACTTTAAAATAAGTAACTGGTTTTCTTTAGTTTGTCTTAATTACTATTTATTTTTGGGTTGTAATAAGGCCATTTTAACTTTATTCTCTTTCTGGGATTATTTTATTTTTTAATAACTCTAAATATTTTTGATAATACTTCAAATGGGCTAGACTTAGGGCGCGTTTTCAAAATGATACTCATTTTCAGAATAACGTAACGACACGATTAAGCGGTTTATCAAAGATATCTTCTCAAATGAATTTCAACTCGGTTATCAAAGTGTGGTAATGGTTGTAGGCATGTCTAGGATTGGATCTAATTGAAGAGCTTGGTACTTAAGCAGCTTGCATGGCTCACCTTCTCTGTTTTTGGATACCTACCTGGTGCACAGCTTCCATTCACTTGGATAAGCTTAACAAAAGACAATTTATTAAAACACTAAAACGAAATGTGTATTTTTTTTACTTTAATGTGGCACGTCGAATTCGGCCATAACATCTGGGCCGGGTTTAGGGTGTTACAAAACATGATTCTGAAGAATAGAAGGAGAATTGGGGGAATAATTTGGTAGTAATCATAAAGATAAGTCGTGTTTAAAAACAAAATAATCTTCAAAAATTAATGAAAGAAAAATAAAAGAAGATAGATAATCTAATTTTTCAAGTGGCACGGCCAGTTTACACGCCCGTGTGGGTCGTGTCCACCCCGTGGTTATCGCGAAGTGAGATATCATCACACAGCCTTCGGGCACGCCCGTGTGTCTAGGTCGTGTGGCGACATGATCATGTTACACGATCGTGTAGCTCTACGCATGCCCGTGTTATTTTAACAATGTTGTCCACAGGTGGTAGACACGGGCGTGTTTCACGCCCGTGTGCAGTTGGCAGCTTTGACCACAAGCATGTCGCGCACCCGTGGCCACTTATCGCATCCCGTGTTGGGAAAGATAACTTTTACCCTTTTTCACACGGTCGTATTGCACGGCCGTGTTTCCGTCTGTGTTGGTCACGCGGCCTTATGTACGGCCGTGTGAGTTGGAAACCTGTGCTTCAAAGACTCTGTTAGTGACCTAGATGTTTAAAAATTGAAATTTAAATAATTTAAAACCATTAGTACTCGGGTTGCCTCCCGAGAAGCACTTGTTTATAGTCTAAGGACTGCTACCTTGTTGGTTTATTCAGGGCAGTTTGTGGAGTCGTAGCTCCTTTCCATCATCTTTAAAATTCTCACCGTTATAAAGTTTGAGACAATGTCCGTTTACTTTAAAAGTACCGTGTAATGGGTGACTTACCTCTATTGTGCCATATGACAAAATAGATTGAATTATAAAAGGTCCTGACCATCATGATTTAAGTTTCCCAGGAAACAATTTGAGTCTTGAGTTGTATAGGAAGGCAAGATCTCCAACTTCAAATTGTATACCCTATATGTTGAAACATGTGAACCTTCATGTTGTTATATGCAAACCATGTCTATGCAAATTGTATATGTATATGTGAACCCTAGGTGATTAATATACGAACTCTAGGAGATTAACATGTGAACCCTTAATGTGTACAGTGCATACCCTATATAGCATGTGAACCCTTATTGTTAATACATGAAAACTTATACAATGTTACATGCGAACCCCTTACATGTAGTTACATGCAACCCTTCTTTATGCTTGTTTGTTTGTAAATGTATGCTGTAACGCTCAAAATTTAGGCATTTATTTTTGTATGTTGTATTGTGTTACATAAATGCATGTCTGTTTTAGTGGTTGGGTGTCCTGAGGAGTATTGGAGAGGTCCTGAGTTCAAGCCTTGGCTTGTACTAATTTTGATTTTGGCTTGAATAAACCCTGTCTCCTAGTAGTAAGACTCTTAAATAAATATGGGAAGGTTGTGTCATGAAAAGCTGGTTGGTTTAGGGGATAGAGGCGTGCTACTACTGCTAGTAGGTCCTAAGTTTGAGCAATGTTGTGCACAAGGATGTTCTTTTTACTACTGTGTCGTGGAAGTGTCCTAGTTTGACCGAAATTTAAGTGTTTGAATTGGTGGTTGAGAAGAGAGAAACTAGGAGATAATGAAGGGATTTGGATAATGATTAGGTTGAGTGAAGTGTGGAGAGATTTTAGGAGAATTGTGGGGAGTTGGGGAGTGAGGAAGTAGTGTGCCGAATGGGGTTTGTGGCTTTCAGGAAGTTTGGCTAAGGGTTTTTTGCCCAAGAACTGTCAGTTTTGCTCTTTTTTTGCTAAGTGGTCGATTAGTGTTGAAGGGTTTTCTTTCGGGTTTTGCGTTTTGCTCATTCGATTTTTTACCAATTGATTCTTTCTCTCTTTGCATTTTTAGGATTTGACAATTGTGTCTCTCAGGTTTTCTTCTTGGCTGACTTTTCCACCTTCTCCCTCCCTCTTCTAGTTTGTTGGTGACCGAATAACTTTTCTTTCTTTTCTTACTGCACCTTTTTCCTTTTAATCGCTTCTCTTATCATCTTCCCCTTCTCTTGATCACTTGCCGAATACTCTTTCTTTTCTCTCCTCTCCTCTTGTCATCTTTTCATCATTTGTTATTGTGATAGTTGCGGCATTACTCTTTTCTCTACTCCTGCTTTCGGCTTTTACAATTGATTATTGGAATAATTGGTGGGTGTTTGTTTTCCTCCTTATTCTTTCATTTTTCTCGATGTTGTGATCTCTTTAACACCTTCTTTGCTGCCATTTATAGTTAGGGCCGTGTGGGTACTGAACCTTGCCTCAGTCGTATTGGATTCTCATTTTGGGAATAGGGTCGGCTGTCTTCTTCCCCACAACCGATTTTACATTCTCGGTAAGTGATTTGTATTGGTTCAATTTTTACGTGATCGATATCGATATAGGTTAATGGAATTCGGTTGTATGCAGTTTAGTCAAGGAGTTTTTATCCATTGTATACAATTTAGTCAAGGAGTTTTTATCCAATCTTTGTCAATGGTTCATATAGGGCTATCTCACTCTTGCAATCAAGGTTTGGGGAGAGCTTAGGTTAGACGCACGTTTCACAATAGGTGGGTAATCCCACTGTTTCAATCATTAAATGGAAAAAGCCAGAAATCAGTTACCATCGATGCTACGCAGGGGTGCGCTCGCCTATGTGGTCATCTAATATCATAAGTGTAAGCACTTGATTTTAGAAACCACCACGAGCGATCTCGTGGGCATAGGTCGTTTTGGGCCAAGTTGGCCGAATATGGGCCGTGTGGGCCCCACAAGCTCATGGGCCTGATCGGGTAAACCTCACGGATTTGTGGAGACTAATAGGCCGACTATGTTGGCTATACGGCCAAGGCCATTATTTGGGCTTAATGGACCTCACGGACGTATGGGCCCACATGGGCCGTATTACGGGCTTGGGCCTATTTTCGCTATTTATTTATTAAGGTTGAACGGGTCGCACAAGACGAGTGTGGACCTACTATTGGGTCGGTAAGTAAACTTAGACCCTAAATTATGTTATGATTGTTATACCCTATGAGGTAAATAACGAAAATACCCCTGTGTGATATATGAATGTCTGAGCATGCCATCCTTATTGTATGAACATTTATATTATGTTGCATTGCATGGGGTGGGATATATGATATTAGAGGAAGTGTACTGAAAGGCTATAAGCCTATACTGGCAGCTTTGCTGCAAATACTATTAGTGCCGAGACCGGTACTATATTCTAGAGTGTAGGGATGGGTGGGTCGATTTTATCCCCACATGGAGTGTAGGGCTGGACAGAGTGGAGTGTAGAGGATGGATGGATAGGATCTTTATATGCATTTTGGATACTGTATTGAAATGGGCTAAGGCCCACAATGATACTGTTACTGTGACACTGATATTGCGACTGATATGGGCTTAGGCCCAGATTGTTCAACACTGTATGTTTGACTGTTTGATAAAGATAAATTACACACTAAGTTTCATAAACTCACCTTCTCTGCCTATCTATGCAGGTAATCCTTAGGCGGGCCAGTGCTGCGAGGGACTCGGGGATGGCCACACCACTGTTTATGTTTTGTTTTGGATTTTTAGTAAAAGTAGTTTTATTTGGGTAAATTTTATGTAAAAAGGTCGTTTTAAGTTTTTATTTTTACTTGGGGATTTATTAAAATTGACTTATATCTGTTAGCAATAGGACACGGGTTTTTTTTTCAAAAAGGTAAATGATTTTCAACTACCAAGTTACACAACTTGTTTTAAAAGCTTCCATAACGAGCAATGTTTTCAAAGCGTAATAACAATTTAGTATAGATCATGATTTGTTAATCAAACCCATAAATTAACAAATGAACAAATAACTTAACTTTTCTTAATGAAAAAATGAGGTTTTAAAAAAAATAGACTTTTTCAGTGAAACTACGCTATTCAAAACTCACTCTAATGTGACATCACAGATACGACCATAACGTCTATGTAACAACCTGTTTTTAGGTCAAATCAGAACAGTGGTTTCGGGACCACAAATCCGAAGTCAAAATATTTATTTTATTATTTTAATAAGGTTTAAAGTATGATTTATGTGAAAGTGTAGTAAAGAAATTTTATTGCTTAAATGCTCAATTCGGTAAAAAAGACTAAATCGTGTAACGCGTAAAAGTTGAGTACTATTGTGTAAAGGTGTTATATGGCTATAGTTTGAAATGTGGGAGTCCTTGCATGTCAAATAGACCATATTAAGGGTTAGTGGAAGTTGTTAGCTTGGTAAATTTGAAATTATTAAAGTTTATTAAGGTTATTTTGGTAAAATGTCAAATTATGTTAATAATAATAAAAGAAATAAAAATTTCATTATTCATTCATCTTCCCTAACCAATTTGAGAAAGAAAATCAGCCATTTTAGGGCTTGACATTCGACTAAGCTTGAGGGAGCAATTAAGGTACTGTTTTGACTCGGTTTTTAATGATTTCTAGGTTTTTGAGCTCGTTGTAGCTTAATCTAGCTAGCCCGTACCTTTGTTTTTGAAATTGTTATAGATTTTGAAAAGTGCCATTGTTGAATTCTTGAGTTCTTTGTTATTAAATGATGGATTTTGGAGGTTTGATGATAGTTTTACTAGTTTCGTAAAGTGATTTTTGACAAAAATGCAAAATAGGGAGTAAATTGTGAATTTGTAAAAAGTAGTAGTTAAAAGTGTGAAATAATGAAAGTTTTGGGCTGCTAGTAGCATATAGGAAATTCGTCTATCATGGTAATAGCCTAATTGTGTAAATTTTCCATTTTTTGTAAAAGGACTAAATTATAAAGTAGTCAAAAGTCTAAGGTAAATTTGTAATTTGGCCAAAAAATGAATGTTTTATGCTAAATTGAATTGAATGAAAGTTTGAATGAGTTAATTTGATATCATATAGATCAAGATAAGCAAGTACCAGAATTAGATTGAGGAAAACAAAAGGTAGACGAGTAGTCGACGGTTATCCGAGCAACTCGAGGTAAGTTCGTATAATTAGAATCGAACTATAAAATGCTTGCAATGGTTGAATTGAATGTTTATAATTGAATTACTTGATGATATATTAAATGTGTTATCGAGCTTTAGTTGAACTATAAGAATTCATTGGATATGAGTGACATGTTACTGTACTTACAGAAATGGTCAAGCTCCTGCATTTGTTGCGGACTCACCATAGCTCATATGAGCTTCCCGTTCAGCTCAATAAAGCTTCCTGATTCCAGTTCAATCGAGCTCACTATTATTAGCTCATGATGAGCTTACTGGCCATGCCTCGAAAGAGCATGTATGATGATGAATTGACGGATTATTAACATTATTCACTCGATTATCCTTTGACGTTCTAATAGATTCAACGAGCCTAAATAATGTTATATGAACAAGATATGGTTTTTGTATTAGTTGAATGACTAACATGTGATGATTATGTGTAATTAGGTGATGGATTTATATTGAATTGTTGGCCTGTTATTATTGCATTTGATTTTTTTAAATGGTAAGTTTAATTCTGAATTATACGGGCTTACTAAGCTTAGAAGCTTACTCTAATTCTGTTTCTATGTCTTATAGAGGTTCGTTAGCTCGCTCGTTCTGGACAAGTCAGAGTTGCGCATCACACTATCCAAATTTTCGTTTGGTATTTTGAATTTATGAACCTTTGTAAATATGGCATGTATAGGATAGTTTGATAGTATAAGTTATGTTTTGGAACCATGTTTTGAGTAAAAATTGTATATAAGTTAAGCAATGTGATTTCTTATTTGGTACTATGTTTTGGTTGTATATATATGTGTTTAATCATGGTCTGTTTTTAGTATGATAATGTATGTATGAGATTATGCAAGGGTAGTCTTGATTTAGCAGGTTAAATGGATAAATTGTATATGATGTTATATAGGTGTATGAACTATGAATGGTAAGTTTGGATATATCTTTATTTGTGTATTGAATTGGTTCATTTGGATGCAAATTGAGTTGTTCATATGAGGTCAAATTTGAATGTATTTGCTTGTGTTTTTTAGGGTGGCAAATTTGGCTATTCAAATGGCCTATTGTTGTCCACATGGGCAGAGACACGGGCGTGTGTCTCAACTGTGTGCGACACACGGTCATGTTACATGGCGTGTGTCCCCTGAGGTATCCTATGAATTAAATTCAGTATACCCTCCAATTTTCACACAGTCTAGACACATGGGAGTGTCTAGTGGTCGTGTGTAGCACACGGGCTGGCACATGGGAGTGTGGTCGGCCGTGTGGCCAAGTTAGTAGCCTCCTTAATTTTCACACGGCCTGGCACATGGGCGTGTCTTATGGTCGTGTGGATAAGTCAGTATGTATGCCCTATTTTGCCACGTCTTAGACACACGAGTGTGTTTAAGGTCGTGTGAGGCAGACGCCAGTTCACACGGGCGTGTGACCTTTTAAAAGTTAAAAATTTTCTAAGTTTTTGAAACTTTCATATGAGACTGAGTTGGTCCCGAATGCATGTTTAAGTATTGTATTCTTGATTTTATGTTCATATCCAATGTGAATGAATGACATTTACTGAAATGATATGGTATTTCAATTGTAATTGTTCTGAACTGAATGACAAGTCTGGTAATGCCTTTTAACCTATTCTGGCGATGGTTATGGGTTAGGGGTGTTACAGTCTAGGTCAAGTTTGGGGTGTTACATTTAGTGGTATCAGAGTCAGGTTACAAAACTCGACTGTGGATTTGGGTTTTTCTAAAAGACATAAATTTTCAAATGAGCTGTTTTCAAATAGTAGTAAAGAATTGTCGAAGTAATATTCTGAATGTGTGGTCTACCGAGTCTCCGACGCTGATCTGTAAGTCCACTGAAACTACTATATGTTTTAATTGGAATATTGAGATTATTGTAGATAATAGACTATACTCAAACCTTTATTGGGGTAACCTGAAACTGTAGTAAGACTACGAACTGCGAAAACAAACAACTCTGAATTATTAATGCTATTTTTCATAAAACATTTGTTAATAAACATAGGAACTGTAAAACTGATACATAAACCTGTTAATACAGATAATACGCAAATCGATAATGAGCACTAGAGGTACTTGTGGAAGGGGCGACAGAGGCCGTGGAGGTGCTTGGGCTAGCTCTTCAGCATCGGGCCATATTTCTAATGGTGAGACAAGAGAGACTCCGAATTCACCTGTGACTAAGACTAGGTCACATGATCATACAGTTGGGGACGACGCATTGTCCCAAGCTATGCTGCAAATTTTGGAAAGGGTCACTGGGCCTAATACTGGTAATGTCGTCCGTGAGTCTGTAACAGAACGACTCAGGTCCAATGGGGCTGAGATCTTTAGGGGTATCACTGGAGTTGCCCCTAATGTGGCTGAATATTAGGTAGAGGCCACAGAGAGGATCATGGATGACCTCGACTGCACCCCCGAGCAGAAACTAGAAGGTGTGGTGTTGTTATTAAGAGATGAAGCCTATCAGTGGTGGCTTAATGTGAAAGAGGGTACTCAAGCCGATCAATTGACTTGGGAGTTTTTCAAAAGCGCATTCCAATGGAAATATGTGGGCTCTAGCTATGTGGATCCCCGCAGAAGGGAGTTTCTGAATCTGACCTAGGGGGATAAGTATGTGGCTGAATATGAGGCAGAATTTTTGCGATTGAGCCGCTATGCGCAAGGCATGGTGGCAATTGAGTATGAACAATACGTGCGTTTTAAGGATGGTCTCAGAGATGATCTACGAGTTTTGATAGCTCCACAGAGGGAGCGAGATTTGGTTGTGTTAGTAGAAAAGGCGAAGATCGCTGAGGATGTGAAACGCACTGAGCACCAGAATCATGAATTAGATAGGGGAAGGAACAAGAGGGTTTGGGAACCCTCAAGTTCAGCTTTGTGGCCTAAGAAAAAGGCCAAAGTTGATGGGCCAGCCAGAGTTGGGGGTCCTGTAGCTACTTTTGGGTTGTAGCCTTGTACTGTTTATGGGAAACGCCATCAGGGCGAGTGCTGGGTTCGGATAGGCGCTTGTTTGAGTTGCGGATCCATGGAGCATCGTATTAGGGTGTAACATCCAGAAATAGGGCCTAGTCAGAATAGTGGTTTCAAGACCACAAATCCGACATCAAAATATTTATTTTATGATTATTATGAGGCCTAGAATATGAGTATATGCATGTGTTTTTTATGAAGAAATTCTAAGTATAAGGTGTCCAATTGGAAATTAGGGACTAAATTGAATAAATTGAAAAACTTGGATTCTAGAAGCAATTTGTATGAAATTGCTTTAGATTATGAATTAAAAGGTCTTGGAGAGCAATTTGCCCAAATTCTAAAATTTTGGACAAAAATAGGCTTGCATGGATGAAATTTTAAAGAAAGGGCATAAGGGCATTTTGGTCATTTGTCATTTTAATGAATTAAAATGGGAAAAATCAAGCCAAAATCAACCATTTTCTCCTTCATCCAACTGAAAATTTGGGGCTCTCCATAGCTAGCGTTTCAAGTTTTCCAAGCTCAATAGTAAGTGTTCCCAAGCCCCGTTTTTCATGCTCTATGTATTTTTGAAGTCCCGATAGCTTGCTCTCTCCATTTCTACCCATATTTCATTCTAGGGTTCATGTTTAAAAATTTACCCATGCATGAAGTTGCTTGTATTTTGATAGATTATGGAGGAATATGGAAGATGAATGTGTATTATGTAACATCCAGATTTTGGGCCTAGTCGGAATGGTGGTTTCGAGACCACAAATACGATGAGTAAAATTCATTTTTATTATATTTTTATGGTCTATGATTTCACGAAATGATTTCGTGAAAATTTTGTTCGAAAATTTCGACGTTTGGGCACTCAATTTGGTCAAAAGGACTAAATTGTAAAAAGTGTAAAAGTTGAGTTCTACATGTTAGAAGTGTCTAATTGTTATGATTTTTTAAATTAAAGGTCCTTAAATGGTAATTATACCATTTTGAAGTTTGTGGACAAAAATGGACATGGTATGATAGGTTTTTAAAAGTTTTTCATTAAGGGCATTTTAGTAAATTGGTAATTAAATGAATTAAAAATGCCAAAATAAGCCAAATTTGCTCATCTTCTTTCTCATGGCTGAATTTTTCATGAAAAACACCATGGCTAGGGTTTTCAAGCTTTCCAAGCTCATTTGTAAGTGATCCCGAGCCCCGTTTTTAATGTTCTTTACATTTTTGAAGTCCTGGTAACATGTTTTAGCTATTTCTACCATTATTTTGAGCTAGGGTTTGTGTTTAAAATTTTACCCATGAATGATATGCATGTATTTTGATGTTTAACTGTAGAATATGAAGCTTGAAATTGTGTTAAACAACTTTTGCTAAGTGATTTTACGTGAAAACGAGTAAAACGGCATAATCGATAAAAATACCTAATGTTTATAAGTTTATGTTAGAGTGAGAATTTGATGTTTCCATAGAAGGGAAAATGATCAGTATGTCATAAAACATAAGAAAATAGGATGAATTTTAATTTCCGAACCTTGGGGCAAAAGTGCAAATATGCAAAAGTTTAGAGGTCAAAATGAAAATTTATAAAAATATGATTTTTGGACCCGTATGAATAATGTGACTAATTATTAGGCTAAATGTGATATTATAGATGAAGGAAATCGAGATTCGGGCTTAAATCGGGAAAATACAAGGTTATGGACTAAAATGGTAAATTACCGTTTTTGGATCGAGGTAAGTTCGTGTGTTAATAATAATGCAATACCATGCATGAATTGTAATTCTCTATTGATATGGCATAAATTGTATGAGTTAATATGTTTAAGAGAAGTTGATGGATGGTATGTATGATATGGAAAAATGTAATGCTTGTTGTGTCATGTGAAATTGAATGGCAAATTATTGTTACATGAATTGAGTGTTAAATTACTATTACTTGGGTTGTATGAATTGCTACACGGTTGTACCTGATGAGATTTCGACAAGTTTGTATGTAAATAATTTATCGATTCTTTTTATTTTATTATATTTTGTTATCATATGAAATGTGGCTGCCTATAGAATGACTATTTGTTGTAAATTGCAAATTGAAAAAGGACTATGAATAAATTTGTAACATGTTGGAAAGTGAGGAATTTCCCGGTTGAGCCTTCGGAATAGAAACGACACGAATGAAGTATTATGAGGTCACGTGTGTAGAACTAACTGCAGGCTACTACGTGTATCGGATAATTGGTCGCATGTGCAGGCTACTATGCGTACCCGATAACTTCCATCACGTGTGTAGTACTAAGTGCAGGCTACTACATGTATCAAATGGTTAGGTCACACGTGTAGTACTAAGTGCAGGCTACTACGTGTCGGGATAATTGGTCGCATGTGTAGTACTAAGTGCGAAGCTCTTATGCGTGCCGATAACCGATCACGTGTTTAGTACTAAGTGCAGGCTACTACATGTATCAAATGGTTAGGTCACACGTGTAGTACTAAGTGCAGGCTACTATGTGTACCGGATAATTGGTCGCATGTGTAGTACTAAGTGCAGGCTACTAT
Organism: Gossypium arboreum; assembly: GCF_025698485.1. Taxonomy (NCBI): domain Eukaryota; kingdom Viridiplantae; phylum Streptophyta; class Magnoliopsida; order Malvales; family Malvaceae; genus Gossypium; species Gossypium arboreum. Next base: position 34,860,116 of record NC_069075.1, read on the forward strand.
GCGTACCCGATAACTTCGATCACGTGTTTAGTACTAAGTGCAGGCTACTACGTGTATCAGATGGTTAGGTCACGTGTGTAGTACTAAGTGTAGGCTACTACGTGTATCGGATAATTGGTAGCATGTGTAGTACTAAGTGAAGGCTACTATGCGTACTAGATAGCCTTGTCTACAAGTGTGAAAATATGTGCAGGCAACTGAGTATCAGTTATTATTCTAAAGAGTTCAACGGGAAAATCGATTAAGTAAAAATACATGTGAACATGATTATATGATGAATAAGTGTAGGTATATGTTTATGAAAATTATGATCAATGTGCTCGATATTTGAGTGAACTTTGATAAGACAAAATGGATTAAGTGAAATTATGTAAGAGTGAATTTTAGTAGTAAAACAGTGTTGGACAGCAGCAGTTGCATGACTTTGAAAATTCACCAAATATTATGTAATTTGAATTAAATTTCAAAAAAATTATAGAATTAAATATTAATGAGTCTATTTTCATATAAAAGAAACAGGGGGAGCAAAAGTGTAACACCTTGAATTTGGGCCTAGAAGTTTTGGGCCTTGAGCATGGGAGCGGTTGAAAGCAGCTTATAATATTCTATTGTGCGTGAAAATTTCGTAGTTGAAGGCTTGTTTTAGTGGTTAAGTGTGCTGAGAAGTGTTGGAGAAGTCCTGGGTTCAAACCTGGACTCTAGCAAAAATTTTGGTTTAAGGTGAATCAAACCCTGGGTGTAGTAGGTAGGCCTTAAGAATATTGTTGGAGAAATTGTGACACAAAAAGCCTTGTGGCTTAGTGGCAAGTAGCGTATGGAGCATTTAACGGGAGGCATGGGTTCGAATCCCATGGCAAGCAAAAAGCATTTATTTTGCTAGCAGGGGGCGGTAAGAGTTGGTGTTGAATTTAAACTCTGATGATGGAGGGATCCCACATCGGGAAGCTAACATAAGAGTGGATGCGAAGCTGGCTTTAAATAGAGAGAACCATGAGGTGAGTAAAGGTACCCTTCTTAGCTGATCCCTTTCGCTTTGTGGCGTGCTCGGTTGGGCTGGGCGCCGACTAAGAGTGCTCGGAGCGTGGATTAACTCCAGTCTCCAATTAGGTGTGTATTTCTCACTACTCTAGCTGTAGGATGGCTACTTCGAGCCACGATGGGCCGAAAGGGGCCATGTGGGCCCAATAGGTCTACGGGCCCAACTGGATAAGTTGTTTGATTATGTAGTAAATATTGGACTAGGCTAGGTGAATCTCATATCTGTGGCTAGATTTGGGCTAAAAGGGCCACACGAGCGTGTGGGCCCATTTGGGCCAAGAAAGGGCTTTAGGCCCATTCGTATTGTTATCCCTGTTTAGAATACTTCAGTTTACCAAATTACCAAAATACCCCTAGTTTGTAAAATTACTAAAATACCCTTGGTTTATAAAATCACCAAAATACCCCTGGTTTGTAAAATTACCAAAATACCCTCGTACTGTAAATTATTGAAATACCCTCGACTTGTAAAATTACCAAAGTACCCCTGATTTACAGAATTATCGTTTTACCCTCGATTTACAAAATTACCGAAATACCCTTGTAGGGTAGAAATACCGAAATACCCCTATAGGGTAGAAATACCGAAATACCGAAACGTTGGGAGATATTTGTTCTGTATTTGCTATGGGTTTGCATTTACATTACGATTACGATTACATTACGATATTGATTACGATTACATTACCTATCTGATTACGATTACATTACCTAATTCTGATTTTGATTTTGATTTTGATTCTGTCACCTGATTCTGATTCTGGTTCTAATTCTCATTTTGATTCTAGTTCTGATAATGTTTCTTATTCTATAATGGGCTATGGCCCATCTGGTACTATTTGTTATAATGGGCTAAGGCCTAATTGATACTGAAACTGTAAGTAGGGCTGGGGCCAGACTTTTAATTCTTTTATATGACTGACTGTTCCTTTTATATAGTAGGGGATTTCACACTGATTTTTCGTAAACTCACCCCGTTTATTAACCTTTCAGGTAATTTCCAGCCTTAGACGGATCAGAGCTGCGAGGGGCTCGGAGGAAGCCACACATACTGTTTATGTTATAGTTTTGATTGTTACAGTTTTGATTATTACTTTTAAATGTTTTTATGTGGGTTGTAGTAAAGCCGTTGTAATTTTATGGATTTAAAATTTGGAATTTTATTTATTGTTCTTATAATTGCTAGTATTAGAACACGGTTTTCCAATGCAACTACTATTGTTCAAAACATCACGTATCCGCAATTGTTTTTAAATCAAGCTTCCGCAACTGCCAAGATTTTCACAAATTTGTTAATAATGTTATTCAGCTGAGGTTTCTAATAAGGTTTAAAAAGGGTATAAGTTTTTAATTATTAAGAAGGGTATTTAATGGAAACATGGTTTTCGAAAAACACTTCAATGTGACATGCCAGATTCGAGCCAAACTTCCAGGCCGGGTTTGGGGTGTTACAAAAAGAGTTTTATATTATGTGATATTATAATTTTTGTGAGACAGTGTCAGAATGAATTCGAGATCCCTTGTTCTGACTTGGAAAAATTGTTAAAAATTGTACAAAAATAATTATTAGTTATAATTTATATGAATAGAATCTTCAATGAGTCTAATTTCAGGAGGAATGGACGGGAACATCATTCGAGTCCCGAATATGAGATAAATAATTCTTAGTGAAGAGAGGTCAGAATTGTTGGACAGCAAAACAGGGGAAACTTTAATGAATAAACTGTACTAATTGGCTAAACCAAAAATTCTGGAAATTTTATGTGAGAAAGGTATATGAATGTAGTTTCAAGGAAAATTAGCGAAACTAAATTTAGAGTTTTTTAGCTTCAAGTATGAATGATTTAGTAACTGTAACTCAATAAAACAGCTTAACCTGAACATGTGTAATTGTACAATTATAGTGTTTTATCTTGAAAAGCATGTTAGTAATTGCTTTTTAATTTCATATGGACTTAATAAGTGTAAAGCTTACCCATCCTCTCCATTTCTTTAGTATTGGCAGGTCAGCTCGGGGTTAGAGATCGTCGGAGGCAAAATCACACTATCAAACTATCATTTTTAGGAGAATTAATTCAAATATTAGAAATATCAAGTGAGTGGCATGTATAGGAAGTTGGTTTGTGATATGTATTATTATTATGATTTTGACCATACGTATCAGCCTGCATTGAGTTTTCGTATATGATCATGAGATGTGGTCCTTGTCCATTATGGTTTATAAGTTTAATTAATCATGCCATGTCCTATGTTTTGATGTGATGATATAGTTAGCTTTGTTTGTTATGTATAATTGGTAATACATCAGGTAAGTTAAATGCAGGCCAGTGGATCATTAATTAAATGGAAATGAGTAATGTTACCTTGAAGATGGATGTTTAATGGACAAATTGGTAACACGTTATGATGGTATAAAATGAGAATAAGATTTAACATCTCTAGTTCTAGTTAATGTAAGAATGTATATTATATACAGGATAGTAAGCAAATATGTTTAAAGTGGAAGACATGTTGTTGCATGATTATGGATGTGTAAGTACTCATTTATGCCACGTTATATGTCTTTAAATATGAGTCTATGCATGTGTTCAAAAAGTTTTGAATTAAATGAAATTTTATGGCCTGGTTTTCGTCTATGTGTATGGTTAAGTCTGGTAAGGCCTCGTACTCTGTTTCGGACTTGGATACGAGTAAGGGGTGTTACTTATTAAACATCTTTCCTAGTTGATTTTCATGAAAAACCCTTATAGGGACCATTTTGCAAAAGATGTAAATGTATGGTAGAAATGAGAAAATAATGGGTAATGTGGGCTACCATAAGAAGTGTTCGGCTAGACTTGGGTAATATAGAAAGTGCATGTGTTTCATTATACGAGCCTAGGGACTATATCGTAAAAATGTCAAAGGTTAGGGGCAAAATAGTCATTTGGACTGGGGGTAGATATTAAACTTGAAATGTATAATGTGGGGTATTAATGAGTTAATTTTTGTTGTTATAGACCTTGAGGAACAAATTTCGGAGGTCGATCGTGGTAAACCCAAGGTTTCAGAATAACTGAAACACAATCCCGAAAAGAATACCAAGTAAGTTCGGATAACTTAAAGTAAACCCCTAATATGCATAATTGAATGATTTATAAATGCATGATGATTGCATTTATTATTAGCATGAAATATCATGGAAATGCATATTTGATGGTAACATGTGAAAAATGTCTCGGATGAGGTTGACAAAGGGAATTCGATGGATAAACCCTCATTGATATGTGTAAAGAAATCCTGCATGTGTTGCAGTAAGGATTTAGCCCGGATGGGTAATCCATGATCTCGAGTATGGAAAGGATCTAGCCCAGACGGGTGTTCTTTGAATGATCGAGCCTTCCGAAGAATGTATGTGCATTGAGGATTTAGTCCAGACAGGTAATCCTATTAGGGTATGAATTTAGCCTGGACTGGTAATTCAGATCCGAGCTCATTAAGGGTGTTTGTCGCTATAAGGGATTTAGCCTGAACTGGTAATCCCGACATCACCTTATGAGTTTATGATCTGATGGATTTAGCCTGGATTGGTAATCCTGCCATGAGATGTGAGATTCGTGGGAGTGCATATATGTGAAATGATCATTCGTAAGAATTGACGGATAATGGGTATTCCATCGAGATTTCCTAGAAACTCAACGGGATTAATATGATGTATGTCAATAAGATGATGAATGATGAGCTCATCTATATAAATTACATGATGTTTTGTTATGTGACTAACTTATTGATTGAGTGCATGTGATAGGAAATCATTTCATAATTGATTGTTTCATGATTTAAGTGTGGATGTATGCTAATTACTCGGTAAGTTTACTTTCCAGTTATTCAAGCTTACTAAGCATGAAAATGCTTACCCCCTCTCTTTTCCTCATTTTACAGAGCTCGAGGACTCATAAGGATTGGAAGACGGTTGGAGAAGCAACACACTATCAACTAGTCAAGCTTTGGTATAAAGACACTTCTACTTTGTTAATGGCATGTATAGGGCTTTGAGTATTTTGTCATATGTTTCATTTGATTTTCCAAATGAAGGCATGTAAAGATGTATTCATCTTTTTGTATAAGGCCATGAAAATTGGCATATCTGGAAGTAGGCTATGACCTGCCTTTATATACATGTTTATGTACTTATTTGATGGGTTGCTACAATTGGCAATGAGTTCAAAAACGAGCCAAATTTTGAATGTGCTACAATAACATAAGAACCCATAAATACTAGATGGGAAATAACCTTTTTGTATGAAACCAATGATATGAGGTTTCCATACAACTAACTTCATCAAGATCATTTACAAGTGTATTAATCATGTTTTACTTTGAATTTGGTATTTATTAAGAAAAAAGAGTAGAAATGGGTGACTAAAGGCTTGGAAAATAGCCTATTAAGGTCTACATGGTTAGATACACAGGCATGTTTCTAGGCCGTGTGTGACACACGGTCCATCCCCATAGGCGTGTGGTATGGCCGTGTGTCCCCTGCACCTAAAACTTTAAGTCAAATTAGCACACGGGTAGGACACACGGGCTTGTGTATGGGTCGTGTTAATTTAACAGAATGCTCAAGTTTTGGACACGGGGTGAGCCCATAGGCATATGTCTTGGCCGTGCCTAAAAGTCAGTGTTGCCCACAGGTTAAAGGCATGGACGTGCCCTAGGCCACACGGGCATAGGTGACCACACTGCCCCTCATACACAGGCGTGCTACACTTCTAAATAAGGAACTTTTCTTTTTAAGTTATTAAATGTTCCGGGTCCTATCCTGAACTATCTCTATGTATATTTAGGGCTTTGAAGGCCCATTTAAGGGACAAGATGTGAACGCCTGAAAGTTTTGGATCTGAGCTAAACCTGGTGAGTCGATTCAGTATGTTTTAAATGTAAAGTTCTGGTAATACCTCGAACCCTATCCTGATAAAGGATACGGGTGAGAGTGTTACACAGGGATTGTCCACGGAGGCCCGATCAGATGCAAGCTATTGGTAGGGGTACAGTTCACCTACAGAGAGGTTTTCAGCAGCCACCGAGAGGCCGTGGTCAAGCCAGGGGTGGCAATGGTACGGGCCGTGGTCGTGGGGCACTGGGTAAAGGTGCTAAAATTACTGAGGCAAGGTAGCCAGTACTGGTTTATGCTGTACATCATCGAGATGATGGAGATGCCCCAGTTGTTATTACAGGTACGTTCTTTATTCATAATATACCCTATACTGCACTGATTGATGTTGGATCTACATACTCTTATATAGCATGCACTGTGTTTGAGACTTTGGGTATAATGGTTGAAAACACTATGAGCGATGTTATCGTGTTGAGTCCACTAGGGCAGTCAGTGAGAGTGAACAAATTGTTTAAAGATGTACCTTTGGAGGTTCAAGGAATTGTCTTTTTAGCTGACTTGATGGAACTGCCTTTTGGGGAATTCGACATAATATTGGGCATGGACTGGTTGGTTAAGCATCAGGCAAATTTGGACTATGACGCAAAGCGGATGCTACTGAGAACTAAAAAGAGGGAGGAGGTAATTGTGATTGGAGAATGTCGAAATTGTCTGCCAAATGTGATTTCTACACTTAAGGCTAAGAAGTTGGTGCGTAAGGGTTGTAAGGCATATTTAGCCTACGTTAATGCTTCGGGTTCTGAGGTCTCGTCTCTGAAAGATATCAGAACAGTTAAGGATTTTTCAGACTTTTCCTGATGAGTTACCGGGGTTACCTCCTAATTGTGAAGTTGAGTTTGGGATAGAGCTCTTGCCTGGTACAGCTCTGGTGTCTATTGCCCCTTATAAAATGGCACCGAAAGAGCTTGAGGAGCTTAAAGTGCAGATTCAAGAATTACTGGATCGAGGGTTCATCTGCCCTAGTGTGTCTCCGTGGGGAGCACCGGTTTTATTCGTGAAGAAGAAGGATGGAACCATGCAAATGTGCATCGATTATCGGCAACTGAACAAGTTGACTATCAAGAATAAGAACCCCCTACCGAGGATTGACGATCTATTCGATCAGTTTTGAGGAGCCTCGATCTTTTCTAAGATTGACCTTCGATCGGGGTATTATCAACTGAGGGTCAAGGAGTGTGATGTACACAAGACAACATTTAGGACTCGTTACGGTCATTACGAGTTCCTAGTGATGCCGTTTGGGCTAACATATGCACCAACAGCTTTTATGTATTTGATGAACTGAGTGTTCCAGCCCTATCTAGATTGGTTCGTAGTGGTGTTTGTAGACAACATTCTGGTGTATTCGAGGACTGAGGAGGAGCACGACATACATCTCCATGTTGTTCTATAAATTTTGAGGGAAAACAATTGTTCTCTAAATTTAGTAAGTGTGAATTCTGGCTACGTGAGATAACTTTTCTTGGTCACGTGGTTTCGGCTGAGGGGATGAGGGTTGATCCTCGAAAAATTGAAGCTGTTCTGGATTGGAAGCAGCCCAAGTCGGTATCTGAGATTCGAAGTTTTTTAGGTCTGGCAGGGTATTAGAGCGGTTTGTTGAGGGGTTTTCGTTGATTACTGCACCTCTGATGAAGTTGTTGCGTAAAGGGGTACTGTTTAACTGGACTAGTAAACAGCAGGAAAGTTTTGAAAAAATTAAGAAAGTTCTGACTAAGGCCTCTGTCTTAATACAACCAGTATCTGGGAAGGAATTCGCTGTCTACAGTGATGCATCACATGTTGACTTGGGTTGTGTGCTGATGCAAAGGGTAAAGTAGTGGCGTATGCGTCTCGTCAGCTTAAGACACATAAAATGAACTACCTGACACATGACTTGGAGTTGGCCGTGGTAGTATTCGTACTAAAGATTTGGAGGCATTACTTGTATAGTGAGAAGTGTATTATTTACATGGATCAAAAGAGCCTTAAGTATATCCTCGCTCAGAAGGAGTTAAACCTTAGGCAGCATAGGTGGATTGAGCTGCTTAAGGATTATGACTGTTCGACTAAATACCATCATGGTAAGGCTAATGTGGTAGCTGATGCACTGAGCCGTAAGGCAATGCTGATCTGAGGGCGATGTTTGCTCGTCTCAGATTATTCGACGATGGTAGCCTGTTGGCCGAACTCTAAGTTAAACCGAAGTGGATTGAACAGATTATGAGTAAGCAGCTAGAGGATCAATCATTGGGTCCTTGTTTTAGACAGATAAAGAGTGGGGAAACTTCAGATTTCAGATTGAATAGTGAGGGAGTACTTTGTTTTCGTGGGAGAGTCTGTGTACCAAAAGATACTGATTTGAGGCAGACTATACAACAATAGGTGCATAGTAATCCTTACGCCATGCATCCTAGCAGGAATAAGATGTATCGAGACCTTTGGGAGTTATATTGGTGGCCAGGACTTAAGTGTGAAGTTACTGATTATGTGGGTAAGTGCCTGACTTGCCAGCAGGTTAAGGCGAAACATCAGTTGCCTTCAGGGTTGCTGCAGCGAATTAAGATTTCGCTTTGGAAGTGGGAGAGAGTTACTATGGACTTTGTTAGTGGGCTACCCCTGACGCCTTCTAAAAAGGATTCGGTGTGGGTCATCGTAGATCAATTGACTAAATCTACCCATTTCGTACCTGTTCGTACTAATTACTCGTTGCAAAAACTAGCTAAGTTGTATCTACCCATCATATCCAATAGAGATCCTCGCTCACGTCTCGATTCTGGAAAAAATTACACGAGGCATTAAGTACAAGATTAGACTTCAGTACTGCGTTCCATCCTCAGTCAGACGGTCAGTTGGAGAGGGTGATTTAGATACTGGAGGACATGTTAAGGAGTTGTGAGATTGACTTCCGAGGTAGTTGGGAGGATTACTTACTATTGGCAGAGTTTGCATACAATAATAGCTACCAGTCTAGCATACAGATGGCACCTTACGAGGCTTTGTATTGTCGTAAGTGTCGTACTCCTTCTTGTTGCACTGAGTTAGGTGAGCAGCATGTTCTGGGTCCTGAGCTAGTATCTAATACCGAGGATAAGGTCAGACTAATTCAGGATCGACTAAAGGCAACATCAGACAGACAGAAGTCATATACGGATCTGAAGCGAAAGGAAATTGTGTTTTCTGTGGGGGACTAGGTGTTTCTTAAGGTCTCACCATGGAAGAAGGTACTGAGGTTTGGTCAGAAGGGCAAGTTAAGCCCTAGGTTCATTGGGTCGTATCGTGTATTGAAGCATGTGGGACCAGTTGCTTACCAACCTGAGTTACCTCTAGAGCTGGACCAGATTCATGATGTGTTTCACGTCTCTATGTTGAGGCAATATCACTCTGATCCTACACACATCGTCTCAACTAGGGAGATTGAGGTGAGGCCAGATTTGACCTTTGAGGAAAAGTCGGTTCAGATCTTAGATCGTGATATGAAGGTTTTGAGGAGGAAGTTGGTTCAACTGGTTAAGGTGTTATGGTGTAATCATAGTTCTGAGGAACCTACGTGGGAACCCGAGGAGGCGATGCGTCAACAATACCCTCATCTATTTTGATCAGGTAAACTTCGAGGCCGAAATTTTCTTTTATGGGGTATAGTTGTCACGCCCAAATTTTAGGCATTTATTTTTGTATGCTGTGTTGTGTTACATAAATGCATGTCTGTTTCAGTGGTTGGGTGTCCTCAGGAGTATTGGAAAGGTCCTGAGTTCAAGCCTTGGCTTGTACTAATTTTGATTTTGGCTTGAATAAACGATGTCTCCTGGTAGTAAGACTCTTAAATAAATATGGGAAGCTTGTGTCATGAAAAGCTGGTTGGTTTAAGGGATAGAGGCGTGCTACTGCTGCTAGTAGGTCTTGAGTTCGAGCCATGTTGCGCACAAGGATGTTCTTTTTGTTGTTGTGTCGTGGAAGTGTCCTAGGCTGACCGAAATTTAAGTGTTTGAATGAGTTTGAATGGGTGGTTGAGAAGAGAGAAACTAGGAGATAATGAAGGGATTTGGATAGTGATTAGGTTGAGTGATGTGTGGAGAGATTTTAGAAGAATTGTAGGGAGTTGGGGAGTGAGGAAGTAGTGTGTCGAATGGGGTTTGCGGCTTTCAGGAAGTTCGGCTAAGGGTTTTTTGCCCAAAAACTATCGGTTTTGCTCTCTTTTTTCTAAGTGGCCGATTAGTGTTGAGGGGTTTTCTTTCGGGTTTTTCATTTTGGCCATTCGATTATTTACCAATTGGTTCTTTCTCTATTCGCACTTTTGGGATTTGACAATTGTGTCTCTCGGGTTTTCTTCTTGGCTGACTTTTCCACCTTCTCCCTCCCTCTTTCAGTTTGTTGGTGACCGAATAACTTTTCTCTCTTTTCTTTCTGCACCTTTTTCCTTTTAACCGCTTCTCTTATCATCTTCCCCTTCTTTTGATCACTTGCCGAATACTCTTTCTTTTCTCTCCTCTCCTCTTGTCATATTTTCATCATTTGGTACTGTGACAGTTGTGGCATTACTCTTTTCCCTACTCTTGCTTTCGGCTTTTACAATTGATTATTGGAACAATTGGTGGGTGTTTGTTTTCCTCTTTGTTCATTCCTTTTTCTCGATGTTGTGTTCTCTGTAACACCTTCTTTACCACCGCTTATGATTAGGGTCATATGGGTACTGAACCTTGCCTCAGTCATATTGGATTCCCACTTTGGGAATAAGGCCAATTGTCTTTTTCCCCACAATTGGTTTTATGCTCTCGATAAGTGATTTATATTAGTTCAATTTAGACATGATCGATATCGATATAGGTTACTGGAATTCGGTTGTATGCAGTTTACTCAAGGAGTTTTTATCCAGTCTTTGTCAATTGTTCATACAGGGCTATCTCACTCTTGCAATCAAGGTTTGGGGAGCGCTTGGGCTAGACGCACGTTTCGCAACAGGTCTGTAATCCCACTACTTCAATCATTAAACGGCAAAAGCCAGAAATCAGTTACCATCGATGCCACACAGGCGTGCACTCACTAGTGTGGTCATCTAATCGCATAAGCGTGAGCACCTGATCATAGAGACCACCGCGAGCGATCTCGTGGCATAGGTCGTTTTGGGACACATTGGCCTGAAATGGGCCGTGTGGGCCCCACGGGCTTGTGGGCCTGCACGGGCAAACCTCACAGATTTGTGGAGACTAACGGGTTGGTTGTGTTGGTTACATGGCCAAGGCCATTATTTGGGCTTAATGGACCTCACGGGCGTGTGGGCCCACATGGGTCATATTATGGGCTTGGGCCCATTTTCGCTGTTTATTTGTTAAGGTTGCATAGGTCGCACGAGATGACTGTGGACTTACTATTAGGTCGGTAAGTAAACGGAGACCCTAAATTATGTTATGACTGTTATACCCTATGAGGTAAATGACAAAAATACCCCTATGTGATATATGAATGTCTGAGCATGCCATCTTTATTGTATGAACATTTATATTATGTTGCATTGCATGGGGTGGGATATATGATATAGGAGGAAGTGTACTGAAAGGCTATAAGCCTATACTAGCAGCTCTACTGCAAATACTGTTAGTGCCGAGACCGGTACTATATTCTGGGGTGTAGGGATGGGTGGGTCGATTTTATCCCCACATGGAGTGTAGGGATAGACAAAGTGGAGTGTAGAGGATGGATGCGTAAGATCTTTGTATGCATTTTGGATATTGTACTAAAATGGGCTAAGGAACACATTGATACTATTACTATGTTGGGCTAAAGGCCACACTGATATTGCGACTGATATGGGCTTAGGCCCAGACTGTTCAACACTGTATGTTTGACTGTTTGATAAAGATAGATTACACACTGAGTTTCATAAACTCACATTCTCTGCCTATCTGTGCAGGTAATCCTTAGGCGGGCCGATATTGCGAGGGACTCTGGGATAGCCACACCACTGTTTATGTTTTGTTTTGGATTTTTGGTAAAAGTAGTTTTATTTGGGTAAATTTTATGTAAAAAGGCCATTTTAAGTTTTTATTTTTACTTGGGGATTTATTAAAATTGACTTATATCTGTTAGCAGTAAGGCACAGGTTTTTTTTTCAAAAAGGTAAATGATTTTCAACTACCAAGTTACACAACTTGTTTTAAAGGCTTCTACAATGAACAATTTTTTCAAAGCGTAATAACGATTTAGTATGGATCATGATTTGTTAATCAAACCTATAAATTAACAAAAGAACAAATAATTTAACTTTTCTTAAAGAAACAAATGAGATTGAAAAAAACAATGGACTTTTTCAGTGAAACTACGCTATTCAACACTCACTCTAATGTGACATCATAGATTCGGCCATAACGTCTAGGCCAAGTTTGGGGTGTTACATATTTTAACACTAAAGATCCGTTATACAAAGTCATGTCTTAAAACTATGCGAACCTATGTGTCAGCTGTATGCTAACCATAAGTATTTTGTGCTAACCATATATTATTTTTTTCATGCGAGTCAACTATTGAACATTACATGTGAACCCTAGAAACATGCAAGCCTATATGTTGTGCGAACCCTAGGTACATGCAAACCATGTTATGCGTGCCCTACAAGTTTAATATGGGAACCCTAAATATTTTTATGATAACAGTATACAAACCCACAACATGCGAACCCTAAATTTATGAACCCTAGGAGCGAACCCCACATTCATGAGCCCTATATGTGAACCTGTATATGTGTTAAATAATTAGGCATGTTAATTCAGATAAAAATCTTGTAAAATGTCACACTTTTTGTTTTTACTCACACAAATTATGTGTGTATATGTGAATATTGCTATGAATGAATGAATGGTAGCATGCCAAATGATGATAGTATGTGACAATGAATGTGCTAAATAAGAATAGTATCAAATATTGATAATGAGTATAATATGATGAGTATATGTGCATAATACATGAAATTGGCTATGGATGATGGGGGAGTTCCACAGGAGATGTGGCAATTTAATTCCACACTAAAAGTCAGAACTATATGAAGTAGGTGGCAATGGCATCCAAAATGGATAAGTCAGGATGGTAGGTTAATAAACCACCAAATTGAGTTGACTAATATGATAGTTATTGTAGTAAAAAGACATCAAAATCGAGCAACTGAGATGGTAAGTTATTTTAGTAAAATTCATTGTCACATGTGACAAGTGAACTACCATCGTCATCGGAAACTAAAGTAGGATGGCCAGTTTTTTATATGAATTGTTAAGTAAAGCTGATTTAAATTAATAAATGTGTTTCCTGAAAACAAATGAGCATGTTTCACACAAAATAACTTAAGTAAAAAGAACAGCTTTACAAGATCACTTCGGTGATCAATGTAATGCCTTCAACTTAGCTGAAACTCTTAGGCTAGGTCGAGAGTGTTACATTTACCCTCGAGGCAAAACCCCAAATGATACCCCCTACCTATACACATGACACCTTTCTAACGATAATCCTAGATCTGACACGGTCTGGCTTAGTCCTTCCTTGACTTCCTTGTCCAACTAGTCCTCCATACATAAGCCAAATTCTATAAGTTTAGAAGAACATAGTGAGTTTCTTCACTATGTTACTCAAACATAAACCCTATCTCATAAGGGTATTAAATGAAAAGATACTAGATACATTTAACTCTCTGCTTGTTTAGGGGACAATTTTCCTCAAATTGAACTGGCAGTTAAACCATCAAGTGATTTTCCCTTGGAAAATCTTATCACCCTTTGACTACTTCCTATGTTCCATGAGATGTCCTACCATATTAGTGGACTATGTACTTCTTGTACTTGCACTCTTCCTATCATTTATTCATAGTTTAGACTCTTCTTTTCATCACGTGCTTATAAGGTAGTTATTCAGTCTACCCTCCTAACGACCTTTTTAGTTATGTCCTCATTGGCAAACATTTCACCTCTAATTAGTCCTTGACAGACTTCTTTTCTTATCATAGCTCTGAGGGGCTTGCTGGCGTTCCATATGTTGGGCTAACTAATAAGGACCCATGGCACTCTAGAGGAACAAGTTCCACTTAGGTTGAATAGTGGCCAGATTACTTCCTTGTAACCTGCCTTGCTCACGATAACTTGCTTTTAACTGTAACATTCTGAATCTTGTTGGCTTACCACCTATATACCTTTTTAGCTTTCCTAAATACTAATTTGGCAGACATTAGATTTCCTAATTACTAATTTGGTAGACATATTTCCTTTTCTACTTCCTTTATCTTATTCAAAGGATTCTCCAATAATTTGCTGGCTCACTGTCATTTTTCCATTACTTCAATTTTTCTTTCAACCCTTTTTCCTTGTTAGCTAGATTTCCCACAATTCTTGTCTTAATTATCTACTTGTGTTTATTGTCCAGGTGAACTACCAAGTTTTTAGTACCCTGATAGACTCCACAAGCTACCAAAGTCGAGCTATGGTCTTACTCGTCAAGTTTCATGTCTAATGTCCCAGCGAACTCCATTGGTTGTCATAGCCGAACTATGGTCTTACACCTCATAATCCCCGTGTTCACTGTCTCGACAAACTACCCTGTGTTACTGCCCCAACAGACTATATTGGTTGTTATAGTTAAGCTATGGTATTATACGTTAGACCTCCTTAGAGATGTCTCCCCATAGGACCTTACTATCATCATGATGTCACCCCATTGAGCTTGCTGACAGCCATCATGCTGGTGCTCTATGAAACAGTATAATCATCGACATTAATTCATCTCATATCTACCTTGATGCTTGAGCACCGAAGTATCCCCTCTACAAGTCTCAGAGCTTTACACATCATGAATTGCACTTAGCAATAATGTATGGCAGTATCTAATAGGAATTCCATTTTTTCCCTATTCCTCCAACCATTCCTCCATTTTTCCATTCCTGACATTGATGCTCGAACACTACAGTGTCCCTTCTGCAAGGCCAGGAGCTTCACACATTACGATTTGCACATAGCAACACCGTATTGCAATATTTAACAGAATCACTCTTTCTCAATCCTAACTTCCTATAACTCGTTGATAATTCCCTTTTGTATTCCACACTAAATAAATAAACATTAAATGAAATTCATAAACATCTTTTCATAACAACAAACTAGAAAATACTCAAAAACATACTCATTTCAAACTCACATCATCTTAGGTATAGAGTATAGAAACTTACAAGATGCCACTTTGCCTTATCAGCTTAGCTTTTCCAAATGCTAGAGCTTCCATTCTCCTAGTTGCTAAGCATGAAAACCAAATCATGGGTTAAACTCAGTATTTTTAACTTAAACCTCAGTTTTTCAGAAACATGCAAAACCCCTAAAATGGTTTTGAAAACCCTTAACTTTATTTTCTAAATCTTACGTACATCGAAGGACTTAGAACCTAACCAGCTCCATAGATTTCCTACATTTCTGACTAATTCTTCGCAATCATTCTCCATACAAAGCTTTCCATAACCATCGCTACCTCAGAGCAATAAAGGAAGAAGATGAAGAATGAAAGAAAATGAGGTAGAACCAAGACGAATCCTTTCATAGAAGTCACCTCTCAACTATTTATAGCCCTTATCGCAGGGTCTTCAACTGTGTAAAATCCATCCACTGATAACCATTGTATCTCCCACTAAAAACTGAGCTAGTTTGAATCCAACCGAACTAGCACTAAATTTCAACCAAGTTCAAATTAGTTACTATCTTCTCCTGATTTTCCTGTAGAGGCCACCAACTTTTGGCTTCTTTCAATTCAACCCGTCAATTATTTCTTAATTTCTAGACTTAGTGAAAACTAAGTGTGACACATTTGAGCTTATAAAAGCTCTTAAGTTGGCCCGAATAAGTATAAGGATCATTCTAAAAGATTTTACAAAAAAAAAGGAATTTATAAAATACAACAAGCTGTGTCACAAACTGAGACCTGCACACACCTTACCACCCCACGAAGTCAGTATGCACTACATTATAGTATGTATTAAGACCTGGTTCACCTACTAACACGGTTTGCACCATATTAGCTCGCTCAATACATAACCTGTCAATTGACTCTTCGCAAAGTTGGCTCGAACAAAAATAATCAAATGAAATACAATAGATCTTGCAGACAAACATAACATGAATAACTTCACGTATATACACTTTGCGAACCTCCTATTACGGTCTACTCCGCGAACCAATACATTGCAGACTATCCCGCAGACAAGTAAACTATAGATAGTCACACAAACATACAAACTACAGACACAGTCACTGGAGCAATCACATATATAAAAAAATTATAATACCTTATATTTACTACAGCTCATGAAATGATGTAGTTCACACTTTTCATGGTTCACACAATTCTACAGCTCGTATAAACAAATAGTCAAGTGTGGAGGGTCTTGGCAGATGATTTCTGCTACGAGTTGTTACTACGTGATTAGTTCTAACGGACTTACACTTGTTGGATACTCCGCATGAACTCATTATTGATAGACTCATGCATTCAAATTCATACTTGGTGGACTTATGCATATGGATTTATACTTAATGGACTATCACATGAACAAACAAACAACGAACAATCACGTAGACAAGAAAACTGCGGACTATCTTCACAAATAGTCTGACTACTGACCATCCAAAATATTCACTCATTCCAAACACATTCAAATGTTTATCAAACATATCAATACATATAGTTTTCCCAAATAATTACACACATATTCAAACACCACTTGATATCCACAACTAGCCTTTAAATAATCAAGCCACATTTGATAGCAATTCCTAGCATGATTAACATGCACACTTAACTCCATGTCAAATATCACCCAAATTCAAACATTATAAATAATCCAACTTAAAAACATTCAAAGTAACCATAACTATAATACATCTCCTATATACATGCGACAAAAACAAGCGACATGTAATAGCCCGATTTAGACCCTATTTGGAACGGTAGTTTTGGGACCACAAATCCTAGTCAAAAAAATATTTAAAAACTATTTTTTGTGTTTATTATGTTTGAATTTATATGTGTGAAATTTTCGTGATTTAATTTTGTCGTTTGAGTGCTCGATTAAAAAAATGGGCTTAATCGCGTAAAAGGAAAACTTGATAGTTTAATGTGTAAGGTGTCGAATTGTTGTTGTCATTTTAAATGGAGGCATTTAAGTTGCAATTAGACCATAATATAAGGTGTTGGATGGTTGTAGACAACCATTATAAATAATTCATATTATATATTAAAGGTTATATATGTAATTAAATAATATGTTAATATATGTTATAATATAACATAAATTAAAAGCCATAGGTGTTTATGTTCTTTTTGACTGAAACATAAAAAAGAAAAGAAAAGAAAGAAAAAAGTTTAGGGTTTGGCCATTAGTAAAGCTTAATCAAGGTATGTAACTAGCTCGATTTTTTATAATTTTTATGTTTTTGAGATCGTTGCTATGTTATCTACAAAGCCCATACTCAAATTTCTGATTTTGGTGAATCTTTTGAGTTATGCCATTGATGAATATTTGATTTTTGTGATGTTAGTTGATGAATTATGAAAGATATGTTTTGGATTGGTATATTTTGTATTGGATTTTTTTATGATTTTGAGTAATTAGGACTAAATAGAAAAAATAATAAATTGAGGGACTAAAATGTGAAATAAATGAAATATATGGACTTTTATGAACATAAGGAAGATTTTGCCTAAGCATGGTATATTGAAATTTTGCATGTTTTATGTTTTGTGCAATTTGGACTAAATTGTAAAAAGTGTGAAATGTTAGAGGTAAAATAGTAATTTGTCCATTTATGTGTTTTTGGACTAAATTGAGTGAAAATATGTTTGAATGAATTTAAATTGAATATGTTTAGATAAAGAACCAAAGAAATCAGATTTGGATCGGGGGAAAACTAAATTTGTCGATTAGCGGTCCCGTTTTTCATTGTCCGAGATAAGTTTATAAGTAAATAAATGCTGTTAATTTTGAATATATGTAAACTTAAAATGCTGAATTGAATTTTATGAGTATTTATAATCCAGGACTGAATTTGGAATTAAGTTTACGAGTTCAATTCAACTGGGTTACGACATCCGAAAGCCCGTACGAACCTTAGGAATAGCTAGGATACATATGTCATGACATAGGATTTCTGATATGTGTTCTCATGTAAGACCACGTTTGGGACATTGGCATCAATATATTTGGTTACATGTAAGACTATGTCTGGGACATTGGCATCGTATTTGATTCGCATAAGACCCTGTCTGGGACAGTGGCATTGATATGAGATGACATGTAAGACCACGTCTGGGACGTTAGCACTGTACGATATATGTGATTATCCGAGTCTCCTATTCAATTTTGAATGGTTCAACGGGCAATGATAAGTTATGTTCGAAGGTGTAAAATGAGCTAAAATGATCAGGTATGAGTTAGTTGATTACTTGTTTGAAAATAAGGTAAGTTGGCCTTTTGATATGTTATGCTAAATTTTACAAGTTATTAATGTGAACATATGTGTATTTGAGTAGTATATTCGGCCATATACTAAAAGTTATATTTTGATTCATGAGTATATGTGTACGAGAGTAAATGTACTTTGTTAATATATTTATGTACATTCGGTTCCAACTAAGTTTATATATTATATAATATACATGAAATTGTAAGTTTGAGATTTAATGTGATTATGATAATATAGTTTGGTTTGGTTAAATGAGTTGATTACGTTATTTAGATGTTTATTTGCTTATGACTTACTAAGCTATGATAGCTTACTGTGTGTATATATGTTTTTCCTTTGTTTTATAGATTTCGAGATCTAGTTACGAGCTCAGAGATCGTCAGCAAAGTCCATCACACTATCGACTATTGTTGGTATTTGATAAGTTTACATTTGAACCTATGGCATGTATAAGCTAGATTGTTTTTGATCAAGTTTAAAGTATGTATATATATTAAGCTTTGGAAATGGCTAATATGTTATGTGAGAATATGAAACTTTAGTTAAGATTATATATGTTATATGCTTTGGAAATGGTTGATGATTTTGGATGGAATTGTGGTTGATTCGGCTACGATTATGCATAGACAAAATATACATGTGAACTTGATTGTTATGTTCGGTGAAGGTATTACATGTGATTTAGCATCAATGGATATTTGATCATGTCCGAACATGGTAAGAGATTATTTTGATATATTTGTTACATGGTATATAAGTTTTGTGTTTGAGTAAATATAATTCTATTTGGTTAGGTGATAAAATATAAGTGATGGTTATTAACTAATTGTGATTCGGCATTTGTATATGTATACGTATATAATTTATTGGTATGATATTTATATATATATATACACATATGATAAGATAAATTTGTAATGTTTTTTATTTGAGGTGTAAATTATTAGTTCATTTCCATGGTAGGATATATGCATATGAAGTGATAGGGTAAAATGAAGAAAATGTAACCTTGAGCATAGCATAATTATTAAGCATGTTTATATTCGGTTAATGCTTTGAAATAAATGATCAAAATGAATAGAGAATTTTGTATTGGTAATACAAAAAGATAATATGAACTTTAAATGACGTATTTATGCTCGGTTTGGTCAAAATGATGTGATCATGTGTAATTGGTTTTGTGAGTTCTATTTATGTATGATTCTTATTTAATATGCGATTGAAGTGTAATATGGTTTGAATATTTTGTGCATTATTTAAGTTGCATTAAAGTAATATTTGGCTATATGATCATGACATTAAAGTTGATTATGAGTTTAGACAATCATTAATGTAATAGTTTGTTTGAATTGTAATATGCATAAATGATTCGTCATGTTAACTAGATATATTGGCATATATTCAATATTTGTGTTTGAATGTCTTAATGTTTATACATGGAATTTTTCATGTAGATATCTATGTTATGATCTTGATTAATCAAATGCTATGAGAGAGATGTAAATATATTTCGTATAATTTAATTGTAATCTCTTAAGCATGAATAACAACGATTGACATCTTTTAAGCTATGTATGGTCGATAATGCCTTATAACTCCAATCCAGCAATGGATACGGGTTAGGGATATTATAGACATAACCAAGTATCGAACATTAAAGGTCTACTAAGTCAAAAATTGGATAGTGTGAGCTCTGAGGTGATCCTTTTGATATGTTCCGTAAAAATGGCCACTACTACAAAGATAGAAAATGAATAAAGTAAGCATTCATATGCTTGGTAAGTTCATACAAAATTTACTTAACTTACCTTAATATTCAGATAATCTAAGCAATTAAAACATATTGAAATTAAGCATGAAAATCCTTTGGCATCCTGTAACTTTTAAATGTACATCACAAATATTCAGAGATTAGTACGTTACTTATCATGAACTTATAACATATTCATACAGATCATAACAATCAATCAAATAACATATACCAATTCAATCACACTTCAATTGTAACATGTATAATTCCATTCATATCAATAAAAAATGGACTAGAAATCAATATAAATCTATAATAGGCTCATAAATATTAATAAATAATATTTAGTAACTCAATCATCAAAAAACAAAGTTCTGAAACTATCGTTTCTGGTATAGCTAAAAAATGAGTTGTTATATTGAATAGTGTTGCTTTATTTTCTCAAAGCTAGTGGTTGTTTGCATGATTTTCTCCATGTAGGTTGTGGTTTCCTTGATTCTCTCAAGGCTGGTAAGTGCTTCCTTGATTCACTCCATGTTGTTGAAGACTAAGTCCCTCATCTTTTTAATTTTTGTTATTTCCTCCTTGGGCATATGGTTTGGGCTTCTTCTGGACCTTTTGGTTTGTTGTTCATCTCCAGAATTGGGTTAAGACATGTTCTAAAGGCCAACAAAGCTGATTTGGGCATCCAAATTTATAGAATTCCTAAGCCCAAATTGTTTGTCCTATGTCGTGGCATAGCTGCAGCATTGGGCATTAGTATGTAAATTTCAATTATTTCTTCCCTCTGAGTCCACCAGTCACCTTCATGGATGAAAATTTCTTATTCTAGTATACAATCAAAAAAAGTGAATTATTCTAATAAAAAATTACAATTAATAAAAATTATTATCAATCACCCTTAACTTATATGAAACTGTAAGTTAAAATGTATTTAAATAACTTTATAGTTTAGAGTTATCACTAATAGAAGCTTTGAAAGTTAGAATTTATTATGGTGATAAGACATGCCTTTATTTGATATTTATAAATGATAGGAGAATACCATAAAAGTTTTTTTACTTATTTAAGCTTCTTTTGTAGCTAATTTTTCCTATTTCATTTATTAGATAATATGTTCTTCGATATCTTAATGCAGTAGTGAAAGGAATGCTAGTCAATGGCAACCGATTTTATTTTCTCAAAAGCAATGATTGAATAGTAAATTACACGACGGCCATCCTATTAATATTGTGGTAACCCTTCCAATTAACTCCTACTTTGAGGTTAGCACTAGGGCCACAATTGTTATACTCAACATAGCAGAGGGTTTGTGATAGCCGTTTTCGGTAAAACCAGAACAGTGGTTTTGTAACATCCCTTACCTGTGTTCGACGCCGGAACAGGGTACGAGGCATTACTGGACTTAATCACTAATCATCGTATAAAAACCGATTCATAATTTCACTCTAATTTAAAACTTTTTCAAACACATTCAAGCTGTCCCTTAAAAAGAGCTTACAAGGCCCATATCATGCTTTAATTCAACCACACACATAGGCAAGCATGCACATTCATAATTGCATCATTTAATTAAAACATAATCAAGACTATCTACATTAAATGACTTTATACAATAGAGACCTTCAAATAACATAGGTCAGTATTTTAAGCCAATTCCTTGCAACTTAATAAAAATTAAACGAGTCTCCATACATGCCAAAGACTTAAAATACTTTAAAACCTTTATATATCGATCAATAGTTTGATAGTGTGATTTAACCTCCGGCGACCTCCAACTCGAGCTAACATCTGCGACACTATAGGAAAAAGGAAAGGAAGCGAGTAAGCATTATAGCTTAGTAAGTAAGTTTGTAAATATTAATAAACAATACATTATCATACTTTAAACAAATTCACAATATGTTCCCGGAATATTACCATCACAAACGCACATACTTTCACTATTACAATCATAAACAGGTTCAAAATAAGCTGTCTAGCAGAGCATCAGAAACTAAATTATTTATTTCTGGAGTTACAGAACTCCAAATTACAAACTGTTAATTTTCCTTGAAACTAGATTCACATATTTATTTACCATAAAATTTTCAGAATTTTTTTCTTGCCAATTAGTACAGTTTATTCATTGAAGCTACCCCTGTTTCACTGCTCAACTGTTCTGACCACTCTTTACTACAAATCAATTTTATCCTCGTACAGAATTCAAAGGACATTATTGTTTATTTAATTTGAAACTAGACTCATTAAGGATTTCAAGAATATAAATTATATCCTCTAATTATTTTTTTTACAATTTTTAATGATTTTTCCAAGTCAAAACAGGGGATCACATAGTCATTCTGAACCAGTCTCTCAAAAACTTAAATATCTCATAATATAGAATTCCTTTGCTTGCTCTGTTTTTGTTATATGAAAATAGACTCATTAAGCTCTAATTTGATTTCTATTCAGTCTCCAATTTAATTTCTACTATTTTTGGTAATTTTTTAGATTCACGTCACTGCAACTATCCAAAACAGCTTTATTGTCAATTTTGATCTTTCACACTTCAATTGTATTCATCACTTTCCCATAACATTCTTTCCAATTTCCAATCACATATCAAGCATATTGGTCATAAGTTACACACATATATACTTACACTTATCATCACAAAGTCATACACAATTTCATTTAATCAATTTCCCAGTTGAACGCTTCGGAATAATAATGAATCTGTGATGGTATCGCACACAGCCCACCTTTAAAATCGAAGCTCTCTTGTACACATAGTGGCCTTCACTTAGCACCACTCATGTGACCTAGCTCAATTGTACACATAATTTTGGCTCTCTTGTACACATGGTGAACACTTAGTACCACCCACGTGACCTAGCCAGTTTATCTCGTAGCTCTCTTGTCTACATGGTGTCTTTCACCTGCAACCACACATGCGACCTAGCTACATATATCCCGTAGCTCTCTTGTCTACATGGTGTACACATAGTATCACCCATGCGACCTAGCTACATCATAATGTCTCGTAGCTCTCTTGTACACATGATGTGCACTCAGCACCATACATGTGACCTAGCTACATACCATATGTATCATCCAATCTTTTCGAAGGTTCAACTGGGATTTCTCTCTGTAACATCCTGATTTCTGGGTTTTTTCGCGATTCTTGATATTTTAAGTAAGTTTCTAAAATTTGGTATGTGATTATGGAATTCATAATTTGGGTATGTAAATGGGCTTATGGAAGGCCCATGAGATGGCCAAAACCCGGGGAATTTTTAAATTTTGGACTTAGGAGTTAGGGGTTCTGGCTAGGTGCCCTTATATAAAGTTGTGGGTAAAATGTATCACAAAAAGAGCTTTAGTAAAGTGGAAAGGGTGACGCCACTAAGCTCTTGAAAAGGTGGCGTGTGGAGCATAAGGGAAGATAGGGGATCGATTCCCTGTGTTGGCAAGTAAGAGTATTTATTTTTATGTGCAGGAAGGGTAAGTGTTGGAATCCAAGTGGATTCTATAAGAGGAGAGTTTGGATCAAGTCAAATGCATGGATTAAGGAGGGATAAGGGGAGAGATTTTAGGGATTTGATATGAAGATAGAGTTGGCCGAATAAGGGAGATTGGAGGGGGAATTTCGGCAGAGAGGTTTAGTTAGGGATTTTCGGCACTTAGGTATTTTTGTGCCGTTTTCTCCCTGGAGGATTAGTCTTTTTCTCTCTTTTTCTTTTACAGCCGAATCTACCATCTCTTCTTCCATCTTTTCTTCCTTCTCCTTCTTTCAAACTAGCCCACTATTTCCCTCCATTCACCATTGTTTCTTTCCTTTATCTCTACTTCTGCCGAAATACCGCAAAAGCCAAAATCAGTGAAGATAGGGGGGTGCCGATTCTTTGTGACCAGCAACCTTTTCTTTCCTTTTCAATTGTTGGCATTCAATTCCTTTACCTTTTAGGCATACGGATTCAAGATAAGAAAGATTGTGGTAAGTGCTCAAACTCTAGATGACTCCTAGAGTAACTGTTGGCAAAAGTCGAAACCCTATAATTTAGGGAGGTGGCCGAATATGGGTATAGGTTTTTGGGGGTTCTTCTTTTAATATTTTTATGGTTTCTATAGTGGAGGAGCAACAAGGCGTAGCGTCGACTTGAATTAGCTTGGATCTCCGGAGTGGCTAGACCTAGTCATCAATCATGGCAAGGTAAGATTCCTAAGGCCGTTATGGATGGTGGCCGAATGTGTAAGTACTAATATAAGATGGTTCTTGTTTTGAGTCAATTAATGGAAGCTGATTTATTAACGATGGAATATAGGAGAAATCGTGTAGGAGATCTCGTCGAGGAATATCGCCAAACAAGAGTGTAACGAACCCTCTTTCACGAGCATAAAGCGATAAATGCCGAAAAGCCAAAATGCCGAAATTCTGGCATTTCGAGGACTCGCGAGCAAGTGAACACTCATTAGTTAGTTAGATTCATTGAGATGATGATCAGGAACATTGGAAATGGTAAGAACGTGATTTTTTGCATTCACGGTAAGTTGGGCCTCGAGGGGCTGCAATAGGGCCCAATAGGCTTTCGAGCCCATTTGGGTAAAATTGGTAGAAAATGGAAATCTGTTAAATTGCATGTTAAGACTGTTAATACTGTTATGGATATAGGCTAAATGGGCCTAGATGACAAAATCGGCTAAGTAGGGCCCATTAGGGGTTTTAGGCCCAATAACTCGGTTTCGCTAAAAGTGGGCCAGAAGCGTTGTTTAAACAAATGAATAGTTAGTAACTGATGATGAACATGGAAAAATCCCTAATTTTTGGTAAAATTACGATATTATCCTTATAATATGAAAATGACCGTTTTGCCTCTAAGTAAAAATGACCATTATACCCCTAGGGTTTAAACGTAAATTTTAATACATGGGATTTTGATAAACATGGTATGTATGATATGCACATGACATGTATGATATGCACATGATATGTATGATATGCACATGATGTATTCATAAATGCATTGGGTTGGGTTTTTATATGGATGGAGGAAGTGTAAAAGGGCTTATGCCCCAGTTATGATAAAGGGCTTATGCCCCAGTTATTAAAAGGGCTTATGCCCCAGTTATTAAAAGGGCTTTACCCCAGTTATCAAAAGAGGCTAGGCCTCCAGTTATATGATAAAGCAGCTATGCTGCCAGTGGAGAGTTATGGCGGGGTGGGTCGAGTTAATCCCCACATGGTGTGTTGGTTGGTACGGGTGGAAAGTAGCGGATGGTGGGTTGAGTAGTCTCCCCAAATGGGCTTGCATTCTCTCATTGACATTACATGTGATATTCAAATGGGCCTATGGGCCATACCATTTATAGTAAAGGCTTCGGCCCAGTAATATGAAATATGAAAAGGCTTCGGCCCAGTGTTATGAAATATGAAGTGTGAAACGGGCTATGGCCCAGTACAAGTTGAGATTGGATTTGGGCTTAGGCCCAACAGGGTGTTATTGTTTTGGGCTCTGAAAGGGGCTTGTTGCACACTGAGTTTCCAAACTCACCCCTTTCCTTAACCTTGCAGTGAGCCTTGATGTGGGACTTGGGAGGAGGATTGAGTAGTCACGGTGATCGTCTTTGGACTTTTAAGTAACTGTTGGTTTTCATTAAATTTCCTTTAATTATTATTTATTTTTGGGTTGTAATAAGGCCATTTTAACTTTCCTTTTATTTCTTTTCGGGATTATTTTAATTTTAATAACTTTAAACCTGGTTGATAATTATTCAAATGGGCTAGACTTAGGACGTGTTTTCAAAACGATACTTGTTTTCAAAATATCTCAATGCCACGATTGATCGATTTATCAAAGACGTCCACTTAAACAAATTTAAACTCGATATAACAAAGTGTGGCTATGGTTGTGGGCATGTCTAGGATTGGATCCAATCAAAGAACTTGGTACTTAGCGACCTTCATGGCTCACCTCCTCTCTCTGGATACCTACCGGTGCCCAGCTTCCATACACTTGGTTAACTCAACAAAATATATGGTTTTTAAAACACTGAAATGGAACGTGGGTTTTCAACTCCAATGTGGCACGTTAGATTCGGCCATAACGTCTGGGCCGGGTTTGGGGTGTTACACTCTCTCTTTCTAATACTTGATTCCATACTTCCAATAGTCAATTATGATTCACAAATCAGCTACAATACATAAAATATGTTGAAATACAAAAACATAATAAAGATAATGTGTTGTTTACATACAAACTTACATTCTTTCTCATTTCCATGTCGAATTAATATTGAACATTTAGATCATCATAATTATACTTACTTTCAACACCTCAACAATCATAGTAAATATATCAATTTTACATTGAAACATGCATAAATTAATGCTTATTATACAAATGAACTTACCTCGATACTAAAACGGCCATTTTACCAACTTTCCCAATTTTCAATTTTTCACCCATTCTAGATTCAAATCTCATTTTTCGGGGTCTAAAACATCATATTTTACTTATTTAATTAATGTACTATTCAAAACAGTCCTTATCTCAAACTTTGGCAAAATTATAATTTTGCCCCTAAACTTTTGCATATTTACACTTTTGCACCTAGGCTCGGGAATTAAACTTCATCCCTTATTCTTATTTTTTATGACATGCTGATCCTTTTTCCCTTCCAAGACAACATCAAATTCTCACTCTAACACATAGTTATGAAAAATAACAACTTTTACCGAATAAGCCGTTTTACTCATTTTTGCTTAAAACCGCTTACCAAAAGTTGTTTAACATAATTTCAGCCTTCATATTCTGCCATAAAACATCAAAATAAACACATTTCACCTATGGGTATTTTTCCAAATATGAACCCTAGCTTAAATTATTGCTAGAATAAGCTTAATCAAGTTACTGGGATTCCAAAATCGTAAAGAACTTGAAAAACGGGGCTAGAACGGACTTACTATTGAGCTTGGAAAGCTTGAAAACCCTAGCCATGGCTTCCCCCATGCTAATTTTGGCCTCCATGAAAAAGATGAGTCAATTTTGGCTTTATTTTCCTTTTTTATTTCTTTTAATTACCAAATGACTAAAATGCCCTTAAGGCCTTTCTTTAAAATTTTGTCCTATTCATGCCCATTTTTGTCCAAACAAAATATAATGGTCTAATTACCATTTAAGGACCTCCTCCTTAAACCCGTATTTCAATCAAGTGCTTATGAATTAGAACACATATTTTGCAACTTTTGCAATTTAGTCCTAAAAGTCCAATTAAGCACTTTATCAGTAAAATTACTTAACGATATTTTTACACAATATTTTAATCAATAAATAAATCTTAAAACTAATCGGAATAAATTTTTTGACTTTGAATTCGTGGTTCTAAAACCATCATTCCATTTAGGCCCTAAATCGAGCTGTTACAGCAACTTCTGCAAATAAGCCCTAATAGGCAAATTAAACATGGAATCTATAAAATTTCTTATCAATACTCTAACACATGCATCTAATCACTTGGTAAATCATAAAAATTAATCGAAATAAACTTTTCTATCTCAGATTTGTGGTTTTGCAACCACTATTCAGGCCCTATTTCGAGATGTTACATTTCTCCCCCTTCTAGGGATTTTCGTCCTCGAAATTCTTACCGGTAAAAAGATTCAATATCTTTTCTCAAAATTTCTTAAACATCTCCAAACAAATTTTCTTCAAAGCAGTACTTTCAAAATCACCCCACTATCAAATTGAAATCCAATATAACTAAGTTTCAACTCGGTATGACCTCTATATTAATCGAAAACTATTTCCAATTCTCACATTTGCTTTCACTTTTTTTTAACCAAAAACTTTGCATTCAGCTATTAATACAGCTCAATCATTATTCTTCTGTCTAATTTTATCATTACTAAATCCACATTATCTCATTCACAATCAAAATTTATTTTTAAAAAAAATCCAGCAATCATATACTTTAAGCATCATACCTGGATGAGTTAATTAACTAAGTCTAATCTTTCTTTAACTGTAACATTTCAGAAGTCAGAAAATCTTCATATTAACCTGACATCTTTTCTGCAACTGAGTTCATTTATTAAACCATTCTCAAATGCTATCACATTGTCAATTAATCTTATTGGAAGGGGTGAGGTCAGAACACTTCTAACTTGCCTCTTATATATTCATGCATATAACTTAACACTCATCAATATATATATAATTTGCTTCAAATAACTCAACATGCATATTCATTTTACACAACCCTCTTATCATCTTATACAAACAAATACACTTATACATGCGTTCATAATTCTCAAATAGAATTACTCATAACATTCATTTAATTTCACTAGTTACACTCATAGCATCACACAACTGCCAATCAACATGTACACTTATCATAATATAAACTTTCCCTTAATCTCATCTTTCGTATTCCAAGAGAAATTCTTATTCACGACTCATTCATTATCACATAAACATCATGAACTAGTACTCTTACCTTTTATGAGTCTCATTTCATCTTAATATTATCACAGTTATATAATTCACTTTAGACAGACTTACACACATATTCTTATTTTAAAACAAATGCACTCAAACATACATTCCACAAATTTGAGTAAATCTATTTATCACATTCACTTAGTCAAATAAGTTATACATGTCAATGTCAAACGAATATGGATGAGTTTATAACGAGGTAAACTTTCGTTTCTTTCACTTTTCTATATTTCTCCACTTATGTCTCTTTCATTTTACACTTGATCTCACACATATCATCACAAGTCACCAAGATCAATTTAAGTACACCAATATATCCACCAAATTATACGAACTTACTTAACACCTTTTTACACTGTCAATGGTAGCTCGGTTGGAAAACACTTCTGTCTCAACAGAACTATTTCATCGGAATCAGGAGGCATCACACTATCACAGGTAGTAATATGGCATGTATAGCTTAACTCTTACACATACTAGGTAAGTCCAAGAACCGACTAAACCATAGCTCTGATACCGCTAAATGTAACACCCCTTACCCGTGTTCGACGCTGAAACAGGGTACGAGGCATTACTGGACTTAATCACTAATCATCGTATAAAAACTGATTCATAATTTCACTCTAATTTAAAACATTTTCAAACACATTCAAGTTGTCCCTTAAAAAGAGCTTACAAGGCTCATATCATGCTTTAATTCAACCACACACATAGGCAAGCATGCACATTCATAAATTGCATCATTTAATTAATAACATAATCAAGACTATCTACATTAAATGACTTTATATAATAGAGACCTTCAAATAACATAGGTCAGTATTTTAAGCCAATTCCTAGCAACTTAATAACAATTAAACGAGTCTCCATACATGCCAAAGACTTAAAATACTTTAAAACCTTTATATATTGATCAATAGTTTGATAGTATGATTTAACCTCCGGTGACCTCCAACTCGAGCTAACATCTGGGACACTATAGGAAAAAGGAAAGGAAAGGAGTAAGAATTATAGCTTAGTAAGTAAGTATGTAAATATTAATAAACAATACATTATCATACTTTAAACAAAGTCACAATATGTTCCCGGAATATTACCATCACAAACACACATACTTTCACTATTACAATCATAAACAGGTTCAAAATAAGTCGCCTAGCGAGTACCAACAACTAAATTATTTATTTCGAGCTACGAACTCCAAATTATAAACTGTTAATTTTCCTTGAAACTAGATTCACATATATTCTTACCATAAAATTTTCAGAATTTTTAGTCTAGCCAATTAGTACAGTTTATTCATTGAAGTTACCCCTGTTTCACTGCTCAACTGTTCTGACCACTCTTTACTACAAATCAATTTTATCCTCATACAGAATTTGTAACAGCCCGATTTAGGGCTAAAACAAAACAGTGGTTTTGAAACCACGAATCTGAGGTTGAAAAAAAATTAAAATTATTTTGATTAATTTTTAGTGTTTATATTATGATTGCATAATCGTGTGAAAATTTTGTTGCGAAATTTTATCGATTGGGTGTTTAATTTGACGTTTAGGACTAAATTGAAATAGGTGAAAAATGTGTGTGTTCTAGTTCATAAAGTACTTGATTGAAATGGGGGTTTTAAGTAGAGGTCCTTAAATGGAAATTAGACCATTATACTTTATATGGACAAAAATTTGGACATGGATGGAATTTTTACAATGTTTAGTAGTAAGGGCATTTTGGTCATTTGCATAATAAATGAAATAAAATGGGAAAAATAAAACAAAAATGTGTTCATCTTCATTTAGCTTGGCCGAAACTTGCATGTTCTCCATAGCTAGGGTTTGTTTCAAGCTTTCAAGCTCAATAGTAAGTGCATTCAAGCCCCGTTTTTAATGTTCTTAACATTTTTGAAATCCTCGTAGCTCGGTTTACCTATTTCTACCATTATTTCGAGTTAGAGTTTATGTTTTAAAATTTACCCATGAATGATATGCATGTATTTTGATGTTTGATGGTAGAATATGAATGTTTGAGGTTAGGAGAACGATCTTTTCTAAGCGATTTTTAGCGAAAACGAGCAAAATAGTATAATTGGTAAAAATACCTAATGCTCATAAGTGCATGTTAGAGTGAGAATTTGATGTTGTCATAGAAGAGAAAAATGATCAGCATGTC
Organism: Gossypium arboreum; assembly: GCF_025698485.1. NCBI lineage: Eukaryota > Viridiplantae > Streptophyta > Magnoliopsida > Malvales > Malvaceae > Gossypium > Gossypium arboreum. The sequence goes on from NC_069075.1 coordinate 34,890,938, forward strand.
ATAAAATATAATAACAAGGGCTGAAATTAAATTTCTGAGCCTAGGGGAAAAATTGTAATTTTGTAAAAGTTAGGGGGCAAAAATGTAATTTTTCCATAATGTGATTTTTGGATTGAAATAAATAGTATGGGTATTAAATGAGCTAAATGTGTTGTTATAGATCAAGAAAGGCATGGAATCGACCTCGAACGGGGGAAGGAAAAGGTTTTGGACTAAATTGCAAAATTTCCATATTTTGCACCGAGGTAAGTTTGTATGTAAATAATACATTAGCTTCATTTAAATTTTTATATTTCAGCCTATTATATATATTTTAGCTGATTTTGAAGCATAAATCGACTATTGGAAGAATGAAAATAAGTAATAGTGAGAAATATCCTGGTTGAACATTTAGAAAGATTGAATAATATAGATGGAACGTAGCTAGGTCACATGTATGGTGCTGAGTGCACATCATGTGTACAAGAGAGCTACGAGATACTATGTAGTAGCTAGGTCACATGTGTGATACAGGATGTATCCCATGTAGACAAGAGAGCTACGGGAGAGATAAATGTAGCTAGGTTGCATGTGTGATTCCAAGTGAAGGACACCATGTAGACAAGAGAGCTACGAGATAAATTGGCTAGGTCACATGGGTGGTACTAAGTGTTCACCATGTGTACAAGAGAGCCGAATTATATGAAATATGATGGTGGGGCTGTGTGTTGAAACCATCAAGTATCGAGGATTGATCCGAATTGTTCAACGGGATGGTTTTAAGGTGACATTGAAATCATGAACCTATACTTGTGATGTATGAAATGTGGTGAAAATGAATTGTGATATGCATGTTAAAATGAGGTTAATGCAAAGAAAGTGTGAAAGAGTGAATTAGCAATAATAATGTTTTCGACAGTCAGAGTGACGTGAATTTGAAAAATCATCAAAAATATTAGGAATTTAATTAGAGGCTGAATAAGATATGAAATTAAAGCTTAATGAGTCTATTCCCATGTAAAAGAAACAGAGCAAGTAAAGGAACTCTATATTTTGAGATATTTATATTTGTGTGTGACTCACTCAAAATGACTATGTGATCCCCTGTTCTAACTTTGAAAAATCAGTAAAAACTATACAAAAAAAATTAAGAAATATATTTATAAGTATAGATTCCTTATTGAGTCTAATTTTAAATGAAACATATTTCAAGGCTATTTGAATTGTGTACTGGGAGAAATTCAATTCGTAGTGAATAGAGGGCAGATCAGTCAAGCTGTATAATAAGGGAAACTTTAACTAATAAACTGTACTAATTGGCTAGATCAAAAATTCTAGAAAAATTTTAGTAAGAATTAATATGAGTCTAGTTTCAGGAAAATTTTACAGTTTGAATTTTGAGTTTTGTAACTCGAGTTATGATTTATTTAGTGAATATGACATAGGAGAGACAGCTTCACCAAAGTGGAGTAAATAGTAAAATTTAAAAGTAGATACACTTGAGTTATTGTGTAAACATATTAAATTCTTTATTCATTGTTTATATACTTGCTGACTAAGCTATAAGCTTACTTTCTTTTCTTTCTTTTGCCTTATAGTGTCGTCCAACTTGCACAGGAGTCAAGGATCGTTGAAGATCTGCCTACACTATCAATACTTTTGGGTATTTGAACTGAACATTTTAAATTATGGCATGTATAGTAGACTTAGTTATTTTGTTACGTGTCATAATTGTCTAGGTTTAAAATATTAATTATAGTATCTGACTGATTATTTTGTACGAAGCCTTTGAAATTGGCTAGTATTGTTAAAGGCATATGTTATAATGATTCATGATCTAATTGCACGCCATATTTTTGTCTCGATTTTATTTAATAGTATGTACTATGATTTGTTAATACCTTGTACCCTGTTCCGGCGATGGATACGGGTAAGGGGTGTTACATTTAGTTGTATCAGAGCTATGGTTTAGTCGGTTCTCGGACTAATAAAGTGTGTGTAAAAGTCTAGCTATACATGCTATAAATATACTGTGATAGTGTGGTGACTCCTGATTATTCTAAACTGTGTTTTGTTTTAATATAGTAATGGATCCTGAAGGAACTGCAGCTAATGATGCTGCTAGTAATGCGTCGGCTCCCGCACAAGGGACCGCGCCTGTAGAAAGTACACCTGAGACATTGAGGCAGGGAGATGAGGATCGGGATGCCTTTCTCCAAATGATGAACAATTGGTACACTGAGTTTATTCGAGCAAACCCAAATGCTCAACCTCTTCCACCCCCTCCCATACCTCAGACGGTTCCTGTAGCTGCTCAAGGCATAGATTTGGTAAGAATGAACAAGCCTCCGGTTGACAAGATTCGAAAACAAGGGGCCGAAGAGTTTAGAGGAAAGATTGATAATGATCCCGAGAAAGCGGAGTTCTGGATTGAAAATTCTACCCGTGTATTTAATGAGCTCTCATGGACACCCGAAGAGTGCTTAAAGTGTACTGTATCACTTTTGAGAGATTTAGTCTACCATTGGTGGAAGACTTTGGTAGCAGTGGTGCCAAAAGAAAGGGTTACTTGGGATTTCTTCCAGGAAGAATTCAAAAAGAAATACATAAGTCAGTGATTTATTGATAAAAAACGGAAGGAGTTCCTTGAATTGAAGCAGGGCAAGATGTCTGTGGAAGAGTATGAACGCGAATTTGTAAGACTCAGCAAGTATGCCCAAGAATGTGTGTCCATCGAGGCCATTATGTACAAAAGGTTTGAGATGGGCTAAATGAGGACATTAAAGTGCTTGTGGGGATTTTAGAGCTGAAAGAATTTGTAGTATTGGTTGACCGAGCTCTTAAAGCCGAAGAATTGAACAAAGAAAGAAGAAAAGCTACTATTGAGGATCGAGATGCTAGAAAGTGGTCGATAAGCAAGTCATTTCAATCTCAATCAAAGAGGTCCAAAGAGACAAACCCTCGAATGACAGTTTCAGCTAGGGATTCACACAGAGATCATGGTAGGGCATATTTGGGGTCTAAAGCTCAAGCTACTTTAGTGGAAAAGTGTGGGTTATGTGCGATCTAGAAAGCCCAAATGTTAGCAATGTGGCAGGCAACATTATGGTGAGTGATGGGGAAATGACCGAGCTTGTTTCAGGTGCGGTTCTCGCAAGCATTTTATCAGAGACTGTCCGGAGAAAGTTAAAGCAGAAAAATTTCAGAGTGCTAGACAGAGTACTACCGCTTGCAGAGGTAGACCACCGAGAAATGCTGGAAGTGGAGCTAGCATTAAAACTGTAATGAAAGATTTAGCGGCGAGATCAGAAGCTAGAGCGCCTGCTAGAGCTTATGCCATACGTGCCCAAGAGGATGCATCATCTCCCGATGTGATTACTGGTACATTTTCTCTCTATGATGCTATTGTTATTGCATTGATTGATCCCGGGTCTACTCATTCCTATACTTGTATAAATTTAGTATCTAATAAGAAGTTGCCTGTTGAGTTTACTGAGTTTACGATTAAAGTGTCGAACCCCTTAGGCCAATATGTGCTAGTTGATAAGGTTTGCAAGAATTGACCATTAATGATTCAAGGTCAGTATTTTCTAGCTAATCTGATGCTGTTACCATTTGATGAGTTTGACATTATTTTGGGAATGGACTGGTTGACATTATATGATGCCAAGGTAGATTGTAAATAGAAAACACTAGCGTTGAAATGTGAAAATGGTGAAATTCTGTGGGTTGAAATAGATGAATCAAATAAATTGCCTATGGCGATTTCACACATGTCTACACAGAAATACATGAGGAAAGGGTGTGAAGCTTATCTAGCCTATGTATAGATTCCTTATTGAGTCTAGTTTTAAATGAAACATATGTCAAGGCTATTTGAATTGTGTACTGGGAGAAATTAAATTCGTAGTGAACAGAGGGCAGATTAGTCGAGTTGTATAACAGGGGAAACTTTAACTAATAAACTGTACTAATTGTCTGGACCAAAAATTCTAGAAAAATTTTAGTAAGAAGTAATATGAGTCTAGTTTCAGGAAAATTTTACGAATTTGAATTTCGAGTTTTGTAACTCGAGTTATGATTTATTTAGTGAATATGACATAGGAGAGACAGCTTGACCAAAGTGGAGTAAATAGTAAAATTTGAAAGTAGATACACTTGAGTTATTGTGTAAACATATTAAATTCTTTATTCATTATTTATATACTTGCTTACTAAGCTATAAGCTTACTTTTTTTTCTCTCTTTTGTCTTATAGTGTCGTCCAGCTTGCACAGGAGTCAAGGATCGTTGAAGATCTGCCTACACTATCAATACTTTTGGGTATTTGAACTGAACATTTTAAATTATGGCATGTATAGTAGACTTAGTTATTTTGTTACGTGTCATAACTGTCTAGGTTTCAAATATTAATTACAGTATCTGACTGATTATTTTGTACGAAGCCTTTGAAATTGGCTAGTATTGTTAAAGGCATATGTTATAATGATTCATGATCTAATTGCACGCCATATTTTTGTCTCGGTTTTATTTAATAGTATGTACTATGATTTGTTAATACCTCGTACCCTGTTCCGGCGACGGATACGGGTAAGGGGTGTTACAGAATTCAAAGGATATTCTCATTCATTTAATTTGAAACTAGACTCATTAAGGATTTCAAGCATATAAATTATATCCCCTAATGTTTTTTGTACAATTTTTAATGATTTTTCCAAGTCAGAACAGGGGATCACGTAGTCATTCTGAACCAGCCTCTCAAAAACTTAAATATCTCATAATATAGAATTCCTTTGCTTGCTCTATTTTTGTTATATGAAAATAGACTCATTAAGCTCTAATTTGATATCTCATTCAGTCTCTGATTTAATTTCTACTATTTTTGGTAAATTTTTAGATTCACGTCACTGCAACTATCCAAAACAGTTTTATTGTCAATTTTGATCTTTCATACTTCAATTGTATTCATCACTTTCCCATAACAATCTTCCCAATTTCCAATCACATATCGAGCATATTGCTCATAAGTTATGCGCGTATATACTTACACTTATCATCACAAAGTCATACACAAATTCTTTTAATCAATTTCCCAGTTGAACGCTTCGGAATAATAATAGATACGCGATGGTATCGCACACAGCCCACCTTTAAAATCGAAGCTCTCTTGTACACATAGTGGCCTTCACTTAGCACCACTCATGTGACCTAGCTCGATTGAACACATAATTTTGGCTCTCTTGTACACATGGTGAACACTTAGTACCACCCATGTGACCTAGCCAGTTTATCTCATAACTCTCTTGTCTACATGGTGTCCTTCACCTGGAACCACGCATGCGACCTAGCTACATATATCCTGTAGCTCTCTTGTCTACATGGTGTACACATAGTATCATCCATGCGACCTAGCTACATCATAATATCTCGTAGCTCTCTTGTACACATGATGTGCACTCAACACCATACATGTGACCTAGCTAAATACCATCTGTATCATCCAATCTTTTCGAAGGTTCAACTGGGATTTCTCTCTCTTTCTAATACTTGATTCCATACTTCCAATAGTCAATTATGATTCACAAATCAGCTACAATGCATAAAATATACTGAAATACAAAAACATAATAAAGATAATGTATTATTTACATACAAACTTACATACTTTCTCATTTCCATGTCGAATTAATATTGAACATTTAAATCATCATAATTATACTTACTTTCAACACCTCAGCAATCGTAGTAAATATATCAATTTTACCTTGAAACGTGCATAAATTAATGCTTATTATACAAATGAACTTACCTCGATACTAAAATGGCCATTTTACCAACTTTCCTGATTTTTTATTTTGCTCCCATTCTAGATCCAAATCTCATTTTCCGGGATCTAAAATATAATATTGTACTTATTTAATTAATTTACTATTCAAAACAGTCCTTAACTCAAACTTTGGAAAAATTACAATTTTGCTCCTAAACTTTTGCATATTTACACTTTTTCCCCTAGGCTCGGGAATTAAACTTCATCCCTTATTCTTATGTTTTATGACATGCTGATCATTTTTCCCTTCTATGACAACATCAAATTCTCACTCTAACACATAGTTATGAACAATAACAACTTTTACCGATTAAGTTGTTTTACTCATTTTTGCTTAAAACCGCTTACCAAAAGTTGTTTAACATAATTTCAACCTTCATATTCTACCATAAAACATCAAAATAAACACATTTCACCTAGGGTATTTTTCCAAATATGAACCCTAGCTTAAATTATTTCTAGAATAAGCTTAATCAAGTTACCGGGATTCCAAAATCGTAAAGAACTTGAAAAACAGGGCTAGAACGGACTTACTATTAAGCTTGGAAAGCTTGAAAACCCTAGCCATGGCTTCCCCCATGCTAATTTCGGCCTCCATGAAAAAGATGAGTCAATTTTGGCTTTATTTTCCCTTTTTATTTCTTTTAATTACCAAATGACTAAAATGCCCTTAAGGCCTTTCTTTAAAATTTTGTCCTATTCATGCCCATTTTTGTCCAAACAAAATAAAATGGTCTAACTACCATTTAAGGACCTCCTCTTTAAACCCCCATTTCAATCAAGTGCTTATGAATTAGAACACATATTTTGCAACTTTTGCAATTTAGTCCTAAAAGTCCAATTAAGCACTTTATCAGTAAAATTACTTAACGATATTTTTACACAATATTTTAATCAATAAATAAACCTTAAAACTTAATCAAAATAAATTTTTTGACTTTGAATTCGTGGTTATAAAACCATCATTCCATTTAGGCCCTAAATCTAGCTGTTACAGCAACTTCTGCAAATAAGCCCTAATAGGCAAATTAAACATGCAATCTATAAAATTTCATATCAATACTCTAACACATGTATCTAATCACTTGGTAAATCATAAAAATTAATCGAAATAAACTTTTCTATCTCAGATTTGTGGTTTTGCAACCACTATTCCATTTAGGCCCTATTTCGAGATGTTACAGGTTTCGGGGCCACAAATCCGAATTCGAAAAGAAAATTTATTTTAATATTATTTTATGATCTACATTATGCTAATAATGTCATATAAAAATTTCGTAACGAAATTTTACCGATTACATGTTTAATTTGATAAATGACCAAATTGCACAAAGTTCAAAAGTTTAGTTCTAATAGCTAAAGGAATTAAATAGCTGTGGAATTTAAATTTTGAGGTCCTTATACGATAAAATAGACCATTAAAAGAATCCTTCATTGTTAAGGATGATGAATCATCCATGGAAAATAAAATAAAGAAAAAGACAAAATTGAAAAGATGATAAATAATAAAATAAAGAAAATATCATCATTTTTATCATCTTTTCCAAATAAATATGGAAACCCTAGCCATGGAGAATGGAAGAAAGATAAAACTTATTTGGCCAAATTAGGTAAGTATTCAAATCTCATTTTTAGTAATTTTTATATTTTTGTGATCGGGATAACCTAATCTTGTTATTTTGGGGATTAATTTGAAAAGTTAACAAAATATAGAAAATTTTCCATGGATGAATATGCTGAAATTTTAAAATTTATGGTAGAAAATGAAAGGTCATTAATAGATAAACAACTTTTGTAAAGTGAATTTTGATGAAAATGTGAATTAGGGACTAAATTGTAAAGTTGTAAAATTTATGGAAAAATTCTAAATTTTATGAAATACATGGGCTGTAAATGTTACTTGTAAAATTTGGCTAGGCTTGGAATAAGAATTAAATTATATGAATTCCATTTTCTCAGCCTAGGGACAAAATCATTATTAATTAAAAGTTAAGGGCAAAACGGTAATTTTTCCTAAAATGTGAATTGGACTGAATTGAGCATGAATTATATGAAATTGATGTCAAATTTACTCGTACAGATCTGGATAGACCAAATTATAAGTTAGAACGAGGAAAAGAGAAAAATGTTGATTAGTAGATTTTACGTCCACGAACAATTGTCGAGGTAAGTTGATGTAACTAAATTATGTATAATTGTATACCTGAATTGAATTTTTTGCATGTGAATTGTATAAATATTATTTATATATATATGAAATTGAAGACATGTAACATCCCGGTTTTAGCTAAATTGGAACAGTGATTTCGGAATCACAAATCTGAGATCATAACATTATTTTAATATTATTTTTTATGTTTATAGCATGTGATTATATATGTGTGAAACTTTCGTGAGCTAATTTTATTGTTTAATAGCTCAATTTGAGAAAAAGGACTTAATCGCATAAAATGCAAAAGTGACATTCTATAAGCTTAATGTGTCTATTTGCTAAGGTTGATTAAATGTGAGGTCCTTATGATGTTATTAAACCATTTGATAGTTAATGGATGATAATGGCATGGCATTTGGTGTTATTATTATTATTCATTAAGGTTAAATTGGTAATAAGTAAATTATATGATAATATAATTAAAACAAAAAGGAATTTTGTTCACCTTTTACCTTGGATAGCCGAATGTTAATGAAAAAGGAAGCCAAAAATATTGTTTTAGGGTTCAGCACTTGTAGCTTGATTGGTAAGTGTTCTTTGCTCGATTTTTGATGATTTCTACGTTTTTGTGATCGTTGCTTCATATTCTAGCTAGCCCATGCCTTAGTTTTTGAAAGTTGCCATTGATAAATGATTGAATGTTTTATGATAGAAAATGAGTATTTATTGATAGATTCTCTTGTTTTGTAAAATGATTTCTAGTGAAATTTCCATTTAAGGGCTAAATTGTGAAAAGTGTAATTGAGGGATTAAATTGTGAAATAAATGAAAAATATGGGCTGCTAGGGGAACTATGGTAATTCGGCCAAGCATGGGTTAAATTGAATTTTTTGAATTTTGTGCATTTGTGAAATAGGGACTAAATTGAATAGATGTGAATGTTTAGGGGCTAAAGTGCAAAAATGCTCAAATGTATTATTTGTGGATGAAATTAATGAATAGGTGATTAAATGAGTTAATTTTGAATACATAAAGATCAAGAAAATAGGAACTTTGACTTAGATCGAGGCAAGAACAAAGTACTCGACTAATCGGCTAGTTTTATTATTCTACGACTGAGTAAGTTCGTAGATGTTAATTTCATTATAAATGAATGTTATATGCTTTTTAAAATGTGTTTATGAGATTGTAGATAATGTTTAAATTGTGAATACGACTACACGAAAGTGTTCAACAATGAAATCAACAAGCAAAATTTCTCGGTTAAACCTTAAGTACCATGATGATGGTAATGTAATGTTATTAAGTTAATGCATTGGCTTCGGGCCATGATGATGGCACTTCGGGTGCGAATAATACCTTGATTTGGCTACGGGCCATGGTATAAGTATTTAAAGAGGAGTTTCCTTGATTTGGTTATGGGCCATGCTATAGGTACTCCGGGATAAGTTACCTTGATTTGGCAACGGATCAATAAATGAATGTCGTAGTTGATAAAGAGGTTAGTACAATGAGATACAGGTATGTACGAAAATTATTCAAGTACTCCATTAAGAAAGTTTAAGGAAATGATATTTAATCATGTTTGAGACATGGATATGGTTTGTATTAATGTACTGTTGATTTGGTAATGTACAAATGGTTGAATTATATTATTTGATGAATTGAATTGCTTAACTACAAACTTACTAAGCTATGAAGCTTAGTGTGTGTTATTTGTCTATGTTTTATAGCTCGGACTCGAGGATCGTCAGGAAACATCATCACACTAAAGATCATTTGTTAGTACTTTTGAAGCTTGTATATATGGTATATGCCAGGTATAGGTTAGAGTCATTTTGGTATGTTTTGAGCTATGATGTTAGCCATGTCATTTAGCTTGTTAATGATGTAAATGTTGGTATGTTATTAGCCATTTAAGTTGGCTTAAGTTATGCTATTGATAAGTGATATATGTGATGCATATAATGCCTTATATGTTGGTTTGTTTTGGTATGTTTGTCATAGTTGCGGATATAGTTAAATGGATGTTGAATTGGTTAGTTATCAATGTTTGAAGGTTTTGGTATATAAATTTGGTATATTTGTATATGGAAATTTAGTAGCTGAAATGGTTGATGATATATATATATAACTTGATATATGATTGATTCGGCATGTTTTTGGTTGCCTGAAATGGTGCTATTTTGGATTGATCTGTATACTTGTGGATAGGTTGGCAAATTAGCTTCACAAATGGACTATTTTTGTCCACATAGGCAGAGACACAGGCCGTGTGCGACATACTGTCATGTTACACGGCCGTGTGTCCCCTAGGGTAGCCCTACAAATTAAGTCAGTATACCCTACAAGTTTGTCACGGCCAGGACACACGGGCGTGTCTACTGGCCGTGTGTGTTACACGGACTCACACACGGGCATGTGACTGACCGTGTGACATAATTCAGTATACCCCTAAATGACACATGGCCTAGCACATGGGCGTGTATGGCCATTTCGAAGGGTACACGGGCTAGACACACGGGCGTGCAGTCGGACTGTGACCCAAGTCAGTAACCTTCCTAGTTTTCCCACGGCCACGGCACATGGGCGTGTCTTCGGCCGTGTGGTACAAGTCAGTATGTATGCCCTATTTTCACACAGCCTAGGCCACGGGCATGTCTGGTGGTCGTGTGAGGCACACAGCCTGTTCACACCGGCGTGTGGCCTATGATATCATGAAATTTTTCTAAGTGTTCAAAACTTTTATATGTGATCGGCTTAGTCCTGAACCACTCTTAAGTATGTTTTAAGGTCTCGTAGACCTATTGAAGGGACTTTTTGTATATCCAAATGAATGAAATGTGATATTGAATGTTTGATAAATGTTATATTGTCCAGTAATGTCTCATCAACCTATTTCGGTGACGGATACGGGTTAGAGGTGTTACAAGACATATTCGACAAAGCCCGATAAATGATAATGCTCGAAAAATGTTAAGTCCCATTTAAATAAATAAAATTCGATGGATTACTGGATTTCCTGTAATGGTTGTAGTCTTGCATATGTTGCAAACATAGTATAGCTCGGACGAGCATTTTGTTATTAGCACTCTCGATTTTCCTGTTATATGAGTTTTCTGATTTAGCCTAGATAAGCTTCCTGTTACATGGCTTATAGGAGCATTCCTAATATATTGCTCGAGAGAGTGCTTCCTGATTATGTACTCTAATAAGTACCTCTGATTATGAATTGACAGATTTCTGATTTGTACACTTCGAGTGTACTACCTGCGTATCCATCGATATTTCAAATAAATTCAATGGGCAAAATTCTGACATGAAAAAATATGAACAAGAAATGAATTATTATAAGTGTCTGCCTGACATACATGAAATAATGATACATGATTTATGGAAATACAAGTTGATGATATATGAACATGGAATCTGTTTAATAAATATGTTCATCCATGAATATAGATTAGTACACCTTGAGTGTATTTCCTGTGTGACATTGATATTTCAAATGATTTAATGGGTAAAGTTTCGACATGAAATAATCTAAAATCGAGATGAATTATTATGAAAATGTACTTGAAATACAGGGATATGAATTGTATATGTTATTTGAACTCATGATGTGGAAAAATATATGTATATGGGAATTTGGTTATTATTGAGCCCATACATGTTTCTTGATGTTTATATGAGATAGTATGACTTAAAAACGAATTATCACCTGTATGGACATAAAGTACATGGAAATGACATTACTTGAAATAATGATGCATTAATTGGTTATTACATGAATGTGGATCATGCTTGATGACTTTGTTCATCCATTTATCTTATATGGTTACTTGGTTAACATGATGAGGATATGTGTTTAGGGCTTATGATAAAATTGATTGGTAGTGCCTTGCAAGTTTATTCTGAACATAAATATATGGTAAGTTATTTACCATGTTATACAAACTTACTAAGCATTTCATGCTCACTCTGTTTTATTTTCCCTTGTTCTATAGTAATTCAAAAGCTCGTTGGATTGGAAGCATCGGTGGAGATCACTCACACTATCCATCGGCCCATCTTGGTACATATGGTAAATTAATTATGGTTATAATGGCATGTATATCCAAATGATATGGGTTAGGAGTGTTACAGTTATTGGTATCAGAGCTACGATTTAGTTGATTTTAGGACTAACGTAGCGTGTGAGAATCTAGCTATACATGTCATATATATAAACTGCGATAGTGTGATGATTCCTGACAGCTAAAATGTGTTTTTAAATAGCAAATGGATCCCAATCGAGCAATAGCTGACGATGTGGAAAGTAATGCACCCACTCCTACTCAAGGGGTAGCGCCGACCGATTCAAGGGCAATGTCAAGTAGCCAAGGGGGAGAGGCTAAGCAAGCCTTCTTCCAAATGATAAGTGACTGGTTCACGGAGTTCATTCGAATGAATCTGGTTGCTCAACAACCTCCACCCCCTCTTGTTCCTCAACAAGTTCCAGTTGTGCCTCAAGTGTTAGATCCAATTTGATTGAGTAAGCCGCCAGTGGATAAGATACGTAAACACGGGGCCGAAGAGTTTCGGGCTACAATTGATGATGATGCTGAGAGGGCTGAGTTCTGAATCGAGAATACAATCAGAGTGTTTGATGAATTATCTTGTACCCCTGATGAATGTATCAAATGTGTGGTATCTCTGTTAAGAGACAATGCGTATCATTGGTGGAAAACATTGATATCAGTAGTTTCAAGGAAACATGTTACCTAGGAATTCTTTCAATCCAAGTTCCGAAAGAAGTATATAAGCCAGAGATTTCTCAATCAGAAACATAAAGAGTTTCTAGAATTGAAACAGGGTCGAATGCCTGTCACTGAGTATGAAAGAGAACTAGTATGATTAAGCAAGTATGCCTGGGAACATGTTTCCACCAAAAAGATTATGTGTAAACGATTCGTTGATGGACTGAGCAACGATATAAAGCTATTAGTTAGGATTCTAAAAATTAAAGAATTTTTTGTTTTAGTTGAAAAGGCTTGTAAAGAAGAAGACCTTAGCAAAGAAAAGAGGAAAGCAGATCCCGAGGCTAATCAGAAAGAGATTGATGAATAAGTTGTATCAGTCTTCATCAAAGAAATCCATAGATTCGTATACTCGCCCAAATGCTTCAATTGGATATCTGAACAAGGATCATGCTAAACAACACTCTGGTTCTAAAGCTCAAGCTACATCAGTAGCTACTGTTGGCAGTGTGAGAGACAACAAACCTGAATGTCAGCAGTGTAGGCGATGACATTTTGGAGAATACTGGAACAAAAGAAATAAAGCATGTTACAAATGTGGATCGTTATATCATTTTATGCGAGATTTTCTAGAGTTGATGGAAAAAGATGATGTTCAGAACACGAGGCCGACTAACACTGTAAACAGGGGTAGACTAGCTAGAAACATAGGAAATGTGAGTGGTAGTCAGAAAGTGACTAAAGACTCTTTTGTGAGGTCCGAGGCGAGAGCACTGCTAGAGCCTACACTATTCATGCTCGTGAAGAAGTGTCATCTCCAGATGTTATCACCGGTACTTTTACTCTCTATGATACTAAAGTTATTGTATTGATCCAGTATCAACTCATTCATATGTATGTGAAATTTTGTATCCAGTAAGTCTTTGCCTGTAAAGTCTAAAGGATTTATAATTAGAGTATCGAACCCCTTAGCTATGTGTGTGTTGGTTGATAAAGTGTGCAAGAACTGTCTACTGATGATTCTAGATAATTGTTTTCCGGCCGATTTAATGTTGTTGCCATTTGACGAGTTTGATATAATCCTGGGTATGGATTGGCTAACGTTGCATGATGTTGTTGTGAATTGCAAAATAAAGACGATTGATTTGAGATGTTAGAATAATGAGATTATCTGAATTGAGTTATATGATCTTCATGGTTTGCCAGCAGTGATTTCATCGATGTTAGCTCAGAAATATATAAGAAAAGGTTGTGAAGCTTATTTTGCTTATGTGCTTGATATGAAAGTCACTGAAAAGAAGATTGAGTTAGTGTCGGTAGTGTATGAGTATCCAGATGTGTTTCCTGAAGAGTTACCAAGATTACCATCTATCCAAGAGGTTGAGTTTAGCATTGAGTTAGGGCCTAAAACAATACCGATATCGATAGCTCCATATCGAATGGCACTGACAGAGTTAAAAGAATTAAAAGCTCAGTTGTAAGAATTAACCAATAGAGGATTTGCACGACCGAGTTTCTCGCCTTAGGGTGCTCCTGTGCTATTTTTGGAAAAGAAAGATGGCACGATGAGAATGTGTATAGACTACAGACAGCTTAACAAAGTGACGATCAAGAATAAATATCCTCTGCCCAAAATAGATGATTTGTTTGATCAATTGAAAGGGGCTACAGTGTTTTCAAAGATGGATTTGAGATCGGGCTATTATCAGTTACGAGTTAAAGACTCTGATGTGCCGAAGACTGCATTCAAAACGAGGTATGGTCACTATGAATTTTTAATTATGCCCTTTGGACTAACAAATGCACCCACTGTTTTTATGGATTTAATGAGCCGTATTTTCAGACTGTACTTAGATTGATTTTTTGTTGTGTTTATCGATGACATATTGATATATTCACGAGATGAAATTGAGCATGCCGAGCATTTGAGAATTGTATTGCAAACTCTTCAAGATAAGCAGTTATATGCAAAGTTCAGTAAATGTGAATTCTGGTTGTGCGAGGTTGGTTTTCTGGGGCATATTGTGGTAGGATCGGGTATTCGAGTCGATCCAAGCAAGATTTCTGCAATAATGGTTTGGAAGACTCCGAGAAATGTATCCGAAGTCCACAGTTTTCTGGGACTAGCCAGCTATTAAAGACGATTTGTGAAAGGATTTTCTATGATTGCGACTCTGTTGACAAGATTACTTCAAAAAGATGTAAAGTTTGAATGGTCCAAAAAATGTCAGAAAAGTTTTGATCAGTTGAAAGCTCTTTTGACTGAAGCACCAGTGTTAGTACAACCAGAACAGGGTAAAGAATTTGTGATCTATAGTGACGCATCGTTGAATTGCTTGGGTTGTGTTTTGATGCAAGAAGGCAAAGTCATAGCTTATGCCTCGAGACAGTTGAAGCCGCATGAAAAGAATTACCCAATGCACGATTTAGAGTTAGCAGTTATTGTGTTTGCGTTAAAGATTTGGCGCCATTATCTGTTCAGTGAAAAATGCGATGTTTATTCAGATCATAAGAGTTTAAAATATTTGATGACTCAAAAAGACTTGAATTTGCAACAGTGAAGATGGTTAGAATTGCTAAAGAATTACAAGTTGGTGACTGATTATCATCCGGGAAAAGCAAATTAGTTGCTGATGCTTTGAGCCGAAAATCCCTATTCGCTCTACGCGTGATGAACACTCAAATAGCTTTGTGCAATGATGGTTCGATAGTAGCTGAGTTAAAAGCGAGACCGTTGTTTGTACAGCAGATTTATGAAGCTCAAAAGACTAATAATGAAATGTTAGCTAAAATAGCTCAATGCGATTCAAACTCTGATTCAAAGTTTCAAGTTGATTCTGATGATTGTTTAAAGATTCAGAGGCCGAATATGTGTTTAGAGAAATTCAGGGTTGATTCAAATTATTTTGAACGAAGCACATAGTAGTCGTTTATTTGTTCATCCGAGAAGCACGAAAATGTTTAATGACTTGAAACAGTTTTATTGGTGGCATAGTATGAAACATGACATTTCAGAGTTCGTTTCTAAATGTTTGATTTGTCAGCAAGTTAAAGCTAAGCATCAGGTACCGTCTAGTTTATTACAGCCGACTATGATTCCTGAATGGAAATGGGATAGAGTGACTGTGGATTTTGTGTCAGGACTGCTCTTATCTCTGAGCAAGAAAGATGCAATCTGGGTCATAGTTGACAGATTGACAAAATCAGCTCATTCCATTCCTATGCGCACAGATTATTCGCTTGAAAACTCAGCTGAGTTGTATATTTCTGAGGTTGTGAGATTATACGGAGTACCTATTTATATTGTTTCGGATAGAGATCCGAGATTCACATTGAGGTTTTGGAAGAAATTGCAGGATGCACTGGGCACAAAATTACATTTTAGTGCCGCGTTTCACCAGCAGACGGATGGTCAATCTGAGCGAGTTATTTAGATACTCGAGGATATGTTATGTTGTTGTATCCTTGAGTTCGAAGGTACGTGGGAAAAGTATTTGCCATTGATTGAATTTGTGCATAACAATAGTTCTCAATCGAGTATTAAAATGGCACCATATGACGCTCTATATGGTCATAAATGTCGAACACCATTGTACTGGACTAAGCTAAGTGAGAATAAGATTCACGGGGTTACTTGATTAGAGAGATTGAAGAAAAAGTGAAAGTGATCTGTGATACTTTGAAAGCAGCGTCAGATCGTCATAAATCCTATGCAGAATTGAAACGGAAAGATATTGATTTTTAGATCGAGGATAGAGTGCTTTTGAAAGTATCTCCGTGGAAGAAAATACTTCGATTTGGTCATAAAGGCAAATTGAGCCCAAGATTCATTGGGCCTATGAGATTATCTAGCGAGTTGGACCAGTGGCTTATCAGTTAGCATTTCCATCTAAGTTAGAAAAGATTCATAATGTATTTCATGTATCGATGCTTCGACAATACCGATCTGATCCCTCACATGACATTTCCTTAACTGAAGTTGAGATTCGGTCCGATTTATCATATAATGAAGAACCGATTCAAATTCTAGCCCGTGAAATTAGAGAGTTGAGAAATAAGAAAATTGCATTAGTGAAAGTATTATGGCATCCACACGGGGTTGAAGAAGCTACGTGGAAACCCGAACATGCTATGAGAAAGCAATATCCAAACCTATTCATAGGTAAGATTTTCGGGGATGAAAATCCCCAAGGGAGAACAGTTGTAACAACCCGGTTTTAGCTAAATTGGAACAGTGGTTTTGGAACCACAAATTTGAGGTCATAAAATTATTTTGATATTATTTTTGATGTTTACAGCATGTGATTATATATGTGTGAAAATTTCATGAGCTAATTTTACTATTTAATAGCTCACTTTGGGAAAAAGGACTTAATCACGTAAAATGAAAAAGTGACATTCTATATGTTTAATGTGTCTATTTGCTAAGGTTGATTAAATGTGAGGTTCCTTATGATGTTATTAAACCATTTGATAGTTAATGGATGGTAATGGCATGGCATTTAGTATTATTATTATTCATTAAGGTTAAATTGGTAATAAGTAAATTATATGATAATATAATGAAAACAAAAAGGAATTTTGTTCATTTTTTACCTTGGATAGCCGAATGTTAATGAAAAAGGAAGCCAAAAATATTGCTTTAGGGTTTGGCACTTGTAGGCTTGATTGGTAAGTGTTCTTTGCTCGGTTTTTGATGATTTCTACGTTTTTTGATCGTTGCTTCGTATTCTAGCTAGCCCATGCCTTAATTTTTGAAAGTTGCCATTGATAAATGATTGAATGTTTTATCATAGAAAATGAGTATTTGTCGATAGATTCTCGTGTTTTGTAAAATGATTTCTAGTGAAATTGCCATTTAAGGGCTAAATTGTGAAAAGTGTAATTGAGGGATTAAATTTTGAAATAAATGAAAAATATGGGCTGCTAGGGGCACTATGGTAATTCGGCCAAGCATGGGTTAAATTGAATTTTTTGAATTTCGTGCATTTGTGAAATGGGGACTAAATTGAATAGATGTGAAAGTTTAAGGGCTAAAGTGAAAAAATTCTCAAATGTATATTTTTGGATGAAATTGAATGAATAGGTAATTAAATGAGTTAATTTTGAATACATATAGATCAAGAAAAGAGGAACACAGACTTAGATCGAGGCAAGAACAAAGTACTCGATTAAACGGCTAGTTTCGTTGTTCTACGACCGAGGTAAGTTCGTAGATGTTAATTTCATTATAAATGAATGTTATATGCTTTGTTATTGCATAAAATGTGTTTAAGAGATTGTGGATAATGTTTGAATTGTGAGTACGACTACATGGAAATGTTCAACAATGAAATTGACAAGCAAAATTTCTTGGTTAAACCTTAAGTACTATGATGATGATAATGTAATGTTATTAAGTTAATGCATTGGCTTCGGGACATGATGACGGTACTTCGAGTGCGAATATTACCTTGATTTGGCTATGGGCCATGCTATAGGTATTCAGAGAGGAGTTACCTTGATTTGGTTACGGGCCATGGTATAGGTACTCTAGGATAAGTTAACTTGATTTGTCTACGGGCCATGCTTAGGTATTCAGTGAGAAGTTACCTTGATTTGGGTACAGGCCATCTTGATTTGGCTACGAGCCATGGTGTAGGTACTTATCAATTGTGATTTGTGAGTATCCGATTTCTAACCCCAATGGTTCAACGGATAAATAAATGAATGTCGTAGTTAACAAAGAGGTTAGTACGAGTCGAAATGGGTATTTATAGAATTTATTCAAGTACTATATTGAGAAAGTTTAAGGAAATGATATTTAATCATGTTTGAGACATGAATAAGGTTTGCATTAATGTAATGTTGATTTGGTAATGTACAAATGGTTGAATTATATTATTTGATAAATTGAATTGCTTAACTACGAACTTACTAAGCTATGAAGCTTACTGTGTGTTATTTGTCTATGTTTTATAAACAATCAAATCTAGCTTGAACTCGAGGATCGTCGGGAAACATCGTCACACTATTGATCGTTTGTTAGTACTTTTGAAGCTTGTATATATGGTATATGGCATATATGGGTTAGATTTATTTTGGTATGTTTTGAGCTATGATGTTAGCCATGTGATTTAGCTTGTTAATGATGTAAAAATTGGTATGTTTTTAGCCAATTAAGCCGGATTAAGTTATGTGATTGATAAGTGATATATGTGATGCATATAATGCCTTATATGTTGGTTTGTTTTGGTATGTTTTCCATAGTTGTGGATATAGTTAAATGGATGTTGAATTTGTTAGTTATCAATGTTTGAAGGTTTTGGTATATGGATTTGGTATATTTGTATATGGAAATTTAGTAGCTGAAATGGTTGATGATATATATATAGCTTGATATATGATTGATTTGGCATGTTTTTGGTTTCCTGAAATGGTGCTATTTTGGATTAATTTGTATCCCTGTGGATAAGGTGGTAAATTAGCTTTACAAAGGGCCTATTTTTGTCCACACGAGCAGAGACATGGGCGTGTGTCTCAGCCATGTGTGACATACGGTCATGTTACACGGCCGTGTGTCCCTTAGGGTAGCCCTACAAATTAAGTCAGTATACCCTACAGTTTTGACACAGCTTGGACACACGGAAGTGTCTACTGGCCGTACGTGTCACACGGACTCACACACAGGTGTGTCACGGACCGTGTGACATAAGTCAGTATACCCCCTAAATGACACAAGGCCTAGCATACTAGTGTGTATGGCCATTTCGAAGGGTACACGGGCTAGACACATGGGCGTGTGGTAGGCCATGTGACCCAAGTTAGTAACCTTCCTAGTTTTCCCACAGTCGTGGCACACGGGCGTGTCTTCAGCCGTGTGGTACAAGTCAGTATGTATGCCCTGTTTTCACACAGCCTGTGCCACAGGCATGTCTGGTGGTCATGTGAGGCACACGGCCTGTTCACACCGATGTGTGACCTATTATATCATGAAATTTTTATATGTGATTGGTTTAGTCCCGAACCACTCTTAAGTATGTTTTAAGGTCTTGTAGAACTATTTAAGGGACTTTGTGTATATCTAAATGAATGAGATGTGATATTGAATGTTTGATAAATGTTATATTGTAACACCCCCTTTACCCGAGACCGTCGCCGGAGTCGAGCACGAGGCATTACTAAACTTATTTGAGCACTTAAACAAATTCAAACAATTTATATCACACTTTCCAGACAAGCTGTCCAACTGTGTCATAGTTTCTAAATAATTCATATCTCGAGTTATAAAACTCGAAATCCAAATCCGTAAATTTTCTATGAATTTATACTCATATATCTACTTACGAATTTTTTTCTAGAATTTTTGGTCAAGCCAATTAGTACAGTTTATTATTTAAAATCTCCCCTGTTTCAGGGTTTGACTACTCTGACCTTTGTGTATTACGAATCAGATATCTCTCTGTACAGAGCTTCAATGACTATGCCGTTTGTCTCTAATAAAACTAGACTCAATAACGAATCTGTACATATAAAGTATGACTTCTAATATTCTTTTTAAAATTTATGGTGAATTTCCAAAGTCAGAACAGGGGATCCAGAAATTGCTCTAGCCCTGTTTCACAAAAATTTAAACATCTCATAAAATATAGCTCATATACCTGTTTTGCTTCTTCCATATGAAAATAGACTCATCGAGATTCGATTCCATAATTTATTCATTATTTAATTCCATTTCTACTATTTTTAATGATTTTTCAAAGTCAAACTACTACTACTTACTGAAAACTATTTTAGTACAAATATTGTTAACTAGTTTATAACATCTTTACTTCAATTCATTCAAACTCTATACATGCCATATAAATCTTCAAACATAAAACAAAAGCTATCGAATTGATCGGATAGTGTGCTTTGTTGTGTTGATCCAATCTACCCACTTCACTTCAAGTCAATCTACATAAAAATATTAAACACACACAAGTAAGCTTATTGAAGCTTAGTAAGTTCATAGGTTAAAAGTAATGCTTACCAAACATAATATTTCCAAACAATACCAAAACATTTACTAAAGTTTCTGCGATTCACAACCATTGTTATAATAATTCACATAGTTGAGCTCAACAAGAATAACTACTCAATCTCTTTCATTTGGATCACTTCTCTTTATTTCTTATAATCAAATTAGGAAACGGCTTACGAAATTGAGTACGTCGTTGCTCAATGCCACGATTCACAACTCAAGATGGTTTTCCTCATTGAAATACCATACCTACATTTTTTTAACTCGGTATGGGAAATGCCATACCTACATTTCTTAACTCAGTATGGATTTGAGAATACCATACCTACATTTCACAGCTCAGTATGGATAATACCATACCTACATTTCACAACTCAGTATGGATGATACCATACCTACATTTCACACTTTGCCATGGAACAACCATGGTCTTATCCGTCAATTCATCACATTATACCGATGCCATAGCCCAGCTATGGTCTTATACGGAGTCACATTATCACATTGCACCGATGCCATAGCCCAGCTATGGTCTTAAACGGGCACACTTGTCACATATGTTTCGTCAACTCATCGTGGTCACGAATAGAAGCACTCAAATCCATTGTTCCTACTAATTTGTACTTTTAGTTACACATTATTCATTAGTTAATGCAAATTGATAGTATTCATCAACAATAAAATACTTTAACAATCATAATATTTTCATATCAAAACATTAAACTTTGCCATATGAACTTACTCGACTAATTTGTAAAAGTCGAGAAATTCGTGGACTATTCTTGAATTTTCTCCTTTCCACGATTCGATTCGTTTTCTTGATCTATAATTATAAAATCATTCCTTCATTAGCATCCATTTCAATTCTATTTCACTTCACAATTTATGCTGTTCAAATTTCGAAATTGCACTTTTACCCCAAAATTTACAATTTTTACAATTTAGTCCCTTCTCAATTCACCCATCAATTGAACTAATTTTTCTCAATTAACACTTTATTTTATCATTATAAACTATTTCAAAACCTTTTATATTCTGAATTTCAACAGCAACCTTCAATTCACAACTTTTTCACAATTAGGTCCTAAATATCATTTCCTATTAAAATCACTTAATAAAACCACCTTAATATGAAATTAGAACTTAAATTTCATAATAATTCATCATAAAATTCCCTTATCCATCCAGGGTAACTTCCAATTTCACCCATAAAATCAAAAACTAATGAATTCTACAAGTGGACCTAATTGTAAAAGTCATAAAAACATAAAAATTATCAAGAAAAGTAAGAATTAAACTCACATGATGTAAAATATGAAAAACCAGCTTTCTCCGGACCTTCTATGGCGTTTTGGCTGAGAAATTATGAAGAAAATGTCTAGATTTTTCAATTACATCATTATTTAACTATTAACTTTTATCTATTTCCAATTTTGCCCCTTGTTCACATTGTTTTCTTGCTTATTTCATACCCAAACCGTCCAGCCATTAACCTTTGGGTCTAATTGCTCTTTAAATCCATCTTTTTAAATACTTAAGCTATTTACTCACAATTTAACAAATTTTGTGCTATTTTCAATTTAATCCTTTTCAATTAATTAGCCATCCAAACGTTAAAATTTTCTAACGAAACTTTAATACTAACTCAATGACACTCCATAAATATTTATAAAAATATTTATAGCTCGATTTTCAACTTTGAGGTCTCGATACCTCATTTTTGACCCGCTTGACCTAATAAATTTTTTAATTCACTAATTTCACCATTTCACAAATTCTTCTAAATTCTTACTTGACTCATAAATATTAAATTACTATCTTGTTCAATCTTATTTGTCGAATTTAGTGATCTCAAATCACCATTTCCGACACCACTGAAAATTAGGCCGTTACAACTCTCCCCCCCTTTAAAAATTTCGTCCTCGAAATTTGTTACCTGAAAATAGATTTGGATACTGTGATCTTATTGACTCCTCTGTTTCCCAGGTTGCCTCCTCCATACCATGTCGATGCCATAATACTTTAACCAATGGTACTCTTTTGTTCCGCAATTCCTTAACTTCACGAGCCAAAATCTTCACTGGTTCTTCTGAATAAGTCATATCTGGTTGAAGCTCAATTTCGATTATGGGGAATTACGTGTGAAGGATCGACCTATACTGTCTTAGCATAGACACATGAAACACATTATGAATCTTCTCAAGTTCCGGAGGTAAAGCCAAACGATAAGCCACAGGACCAACCCTTTCCACAATTTCATATGGCCCTATGAATCTCGGACTTAATTTTCCCTTTTTACCAAATCGTAACACCCTTTTCCATGGTGAAACTTTTAAAAATACTCGATCACCCACTGCATATTCTATGTCTCTTCGTTTTAAATCCGCATATGACTTTTGACGATCTGAAGCAGCTTTTAGACTATCTCGAATAATCCGGACTTTCTCTTCGGTTTCTCGAATCAAATCAACCCCAACTATTTTTGATTCACTCAATTCGCACCAACACAATGGAGTCTTGCATTTTCTACCATAAAGAGCCTCAAATGGTGTCATTTTATACTAGACCGATAGCTATTGTTGTAAGCAAACTCACCAACAGTAAATAACTTTCCCAACTGTCACCAAACTCGAGTATACAACATCTTAACATATCTTCTAAAATTTGAATCACTCGCTCTGACTGTCCATCTGTTTGAGGATGAAATGCTGTACTAAAATTCAATCTGGTGCCTAAGGCTTCTTGCAATTTATTCCAAAATCTTGAAGTAAACCTCGGATCCCGATGCGAAATGATAGATATTGGAACTCCATGTAGTCTCACAATCTCGACACATACAATTCGCTAACTTATTAAGTGAAAAATCTATTCGATGGAATAAAGTGTCTTGACTTTGTCAATCTATCAACAATCACCCATATCGAATCTTTCTTTCTGAGTCACAGCAATCCGACACAAAATCCATTGAAATATGCTCCCACTTCCATTCAGAATCATAATGGGTTGTAATAAACCCGTTGGCACTTGATGCTCGCTTTAACTTGCGGCAAATCAAACATTTTGTAATAAATTCGAAATTTCTCTTTTCATACCAGCCACCAATATGTCTTTTTCAGATCACCATACATTTTGTACTACCCGATGAATAGAATACATACTATTATGTGCTTCGAAAGAATATCATTCTTTAAATCGAATTATTGGGAACACAAATCCTATTATGATATTACAATATACCTTCATCATCAATCTTGAACTCGAATCTAAATTATCCCGAACCATTTGTCGTTTCAGACCAATTTTGGATCTTCATTCTGCAGCTTCGAATTTGTTGAAGAAACATTGGTTTTACCTTCAATT
Source organism: Gossypium arboreum (assembly GCF_025698485.1). Taxonomy (NCBI): domain Eukaryota; kingdom Viridiplantae; phylum Streptophyta; class Magnoliopsida; order Malvales; family Malvaceae; genus Gossypium; species Gossypium arboreum. The sequence goes on from NC_069075.1 coordinate 34,914,996, forward strand.
CTACTAATACAACACCTTCTTCATTAAGAGCCAAATGAGCATTCATTGCCGAAGTGCAAACAAGGATGACTTTCGACTCGAAGGCATCAAGAACTACATTAGCTTTCCACGGATGATAGTCAATAACCAAATCATAGTCTTTCAAAGAACTCTAACCACCGTCTCTGTCTTAAGTTCAGTTCCTTCTGAGTCATTAAGTATTTCAAACTTTTGTGATCTGTATACATATAACACTTCTCACCATATAAATAGTGTCTCCAAATTTTTAAGGCAAAAACAATTGCAGCTAACTCAAGATCATGTGTAGGGTAGTTCTTTTTATGTGGTTTTAATTGCCGTGAAGCATAAGCCACTACCTTTCCGATTGCATTAACACACAACCCAAACCACTTAAAGATGCATCATCAGTACACAACATACGGTATACGATTCGGTTGAGTTAAGACCGAGCTTCATTAACATTTTCTTTAACTGATCAAAGCTCTGCTGACATTCATCAGACCACATAAACTCAACATTCATCTGTAATAAACGAGTCATGGATGAAGCAATCATGGAAAAATTCTTTACAAAACGGCGATAATACCCTACTAATCCCAGAAAACTTCACATTTCAATTACATTTTTCTGTGTTTTCCAATTTACCACTACTGATACCTTGCTTGGATCCACACGAATCCCTTCAAATGATATAACATGACCCATAAATCCAACCTCATGAAGCCAAAACTCACATTTACTAAATTTCGCATATAACTGTTTTTCTCTCAAAGTCGTAGTACAATTCTCAAGTCTTGTGCATGTTCGGATTCGTCTTTGAATAGACCAATATGTCATCAATAAATACCACCACAAATCTATCCAAATAAGACTGAAAAATTCGATTCATTAAATCCATAAATGCAGCAGGGCATTCGTTAAACCAAAAGGCATTACCAAAAATTCGTAGTGACCATACCGAGTTCAAAAGCGCTTTGGCACATCACACTTTTTAACCTTCAAATGATAATACCCAGATCTAAGGTCTATTTTTGAGAACAACTGCAGACCTTTCAGCTTGATCAAACAAATCATTGATACGAGGTAATGGATATTTATTTTTAATTGTTACCTTAGTCAACTGCCTGTAATAAATACACAATCGCAACGAACCATCTTTCTTTTTCACAAATAAGACAAAGCCCCAAGGTGATGTACTCGGTCCGATGAACCCTTTATCCAATAACTCTTGCAACTGTGTCTTCAACTCTTTAACTCACCGGTGCCATTCTATACGGTGTTATTGATATTGAGCTGCATGCGGAATTACATCAATTGTGAATTCAACCTCACGATCCGGGGTAAACCGGTAATTCCTCGAAACACATCAAAACTCATTAACAATCGACAATTGTTCCATCTTCAATTCAGAACCCCGAGTATCAAGAATATAAGCTAGAAATGCTTTATTACCTTTCCGAATCAATTTTCGAGCTGTAAAGGCTGAAATAATCCTGACATCATTCTTTTTATCCCCAAACTCAGCTGAAACTATTTCCCATGTCTCTGACATTTTAAATCAATCCGTTTTTCTCTACAATTCACTATGGCATCGTGTTCAATCAACCAATCCATTCCAAGAATAACATCAAATTCTCGGAAAGGTAACAACATTAAATCAGCAGAGAATTCACGACCTTGTATTTTCAAAGGACAATTCCGACATATTAAATTAACCAACACACTTTGCCCTAGTGGATTAGTGACTTGCAATTCAAGGTCGATGGACTCAACGGTCATTTTCTTTTCGACACTAATGCAAAGCAAATATATGAATGTGTAGATCCGGGATCAATTAAAGCATACAGAAATCATCAAAAGATAGAAATTACCAGCTATCACATCCGGAGCGAAGCTTCTTCCCTTGCGGATAGCATATGTACGTCAGTACTCTTGTCTCGATCGGGCTGCAGTATCTCGTTCCCGAATGAACAGTCCAGTAGCACTACTTTGACTGAACGTTTACCTTTCGAGGAGTATTTGCTTGCTTCTCCCTTGTTCTCTATCTTCTTTAATAATTGAGGACAGTCCGAATAAAATGATCGGTTCCACCACATTTAAAGCAAGCTCGGCTCTTCCCCAACACTCACCAATATGAAATCTACCACAATTTTTACATCTAAGTCTCGAATATTTTGCACACTACTAACACTAGCTGCTGGTTTCTTAGTTACTCCGACATCTTGTTGAGTCGTTTTACTATTATTCGATCGTTCGGATTATAACAGTCGACTGAATCATTTCGAACTTTTTGGCGAAAAAGTCGAAGTTGGTCTAGAGAAACTTCTTTTGTATACCTCTTTACCTCTTCTTTCTCTTTGCATCTTTCTCATTATACACTTCTTCCATCTTTTGAGCTCGATCGACAGAATCACAAATTCTCGAATCTCTGTACCTCCAATCATCATTTTGATTTCATCATTAAGCCCTTCTTTAAATCTAATGCACATTTCTTCCTCTGTCGGTTTACAACATCCCGAGCATATCTCTTGAGATACACAAATTCTCTTTCATATTCGCCACTTTGTTTTATTCCCTTGTCGAATATCAAGAAATTCTCTTCTTCTTATCTAAATATCTCTTTCCCACATACTTCTTCTTAAATTCGTTTTGGAAGAATTCCCGTAAGTTTATCTGCAAGTACCATCGCCTCAATGGTTTCCCACCAATTATACGCTTCTTCTTTCAATAGCGAAACCGCACATCCCAAATAGTCCTCCGGAGAACACATCATCTGTTTAAAACTCTCTCCAAACTCTTTAACCAATACTCGCTTTAACCGGATCATCGTCCGATCTCCTCGAAATTCTTCACTCCAAACTTTCGAGTTTTTCAATTGGTGTTCTTTTGCTAGATTCATCTATTAAAGGAGGAGCAACCGGGTTGTAATCGGTGGTACAAGAGGGGAGGAGAAGGTTGTTGTGCCCGACTTCTTCCTTGTATTGTTTCATGATACCACCGATTCATTAATCCAGTAAATCATATTTTAAGTTCTTCCTCTCTCATCAAAGAAATCGACATTACCACTTGTTCCCTTCGTAAGTCTATTCTACTATTAACTTCCTCTTCCCGACTAGCACCATCGGGTCTATCGACATCTTTACAATCTATAACAAAAATTAGTAATTAGATCGGATCATTCACATCACACTATCACGATTTATATGCCATGTATTTTAAACACTTTACACATCAAATTCGTTCGAGAATCGACTAAACCAGGCTCGATACCAATAAATGTAACACCCCTTTACCCGAGACCGTCACGAGTCGAGCACGAGGCATTACTAAACTTATTTGAGCACTTAAACAAATTCAAACAATTTATATCACACTTTCCGACAAGCTGTCCAACTGTGTCATAGTTGCTAAATAATTCATATCTCGAGTTATAAAACTCGAAATCCAAATCCGTAAATTTTCTATGAATTTATACTCATATATCTACTTACCAATTTTTTCTAGAATTTTGGTCAAGCCAATTAGTACAGTTTATTATTTAAAATCTCCCCTGTTCCAGGGTTTGACTACTCTGACCTTTGTGTATTACGAATCAGATATCTCTCTGTACAGAGCTTCAATGACTATGCCGTTTGTCTCTAATAAAACTATACTCAATAAGGAATCTGTAAATATAAAGTATGACTTCTAATTATCTTTTTAAAATTTATGGTGAATTTCCAAAGTCAGAACAGGGGATCCAGAAATTGCTCTGGCCCTGTTTCACAAAAATTTAAACATCTCATAAAATATAGCTCATATACCTGTTTTGCTTCTTCCATATGAAAATAGACTCATCGAGATTCGATTCCATAATTTATTCATTATTTAATTCCATTTCTACTATTTTTAGTGATTTTCAAAGTCAAACTACTGCTACTTACTGAAAACTATTTTAGTACAAATATTGTTAACTAGTTTATAACATCTTTACTTCAATTCATTCAAACTCTATACATGCCATATAAATCTTCAAACATAAAACAAAAGCTACGGATTTGATCTGGATAGTGTGCTTTGTTGTGTTGATCCGATCTACCCACTTCACTTCAAGTCAATCTACATAAAAATATTAAACACACACAAGTAAGCTTATTGAAGCTTAGTAAGTTCATAGGTTAAAAGTAATGCTTACCAAACATAATATTTCCAAACAATACCAAAACATTTACTAAAGTTTCTGCGATTCACAACCATTGTTATAATAATTCACATAGTTGAGCTCAACAAGAACAACTACTCAATCTCTTTCATTTGGATCACTTCTCTTTTATTTCTTATAATCAAATTAGGAAGCGGCTTACGAAATTGAGTACGCTGTTGCTCAATGCCACGATTCACAACTCAAGATGGTTTTCCTCATTGAAATACCATACCTACATTTTTTAACTCGGTATGGGAAATGCCATACCTACATTTCTTAACTCAGTATGGATTTGAGAATACCATACCTACATTTCACATTTCAAGATGGATAATACCATACCTACATTTCACAACTCAAGATGGATGATACCATACCTACATTTCACACTTTGCCATGGAACAACCATGGTCTTATCCAATCAATTCATCACATTATACCGATGCCATAGCCCAGCTATGGTCTTATCTGAGTCACATTATCACATTGCACCGATGCCATAGCCCACTATGGTCTTAAACGGGCACACTTGTCACATATGTTTCATCAACTCATCGTGGTCACGAATAGAAGCACTCAAATCCATTGTTCCTACTAATTTGTACTTTTAGTTACACATTATTCATTAGTTAATGCAAATTGATAGTATTCATCAACAATAAAATACTTTAACAATCATAATATTTTCATATCAAAACATTAAACTTTGCCATATGAACTTACGGACTAATTTGTAAAAGTCGTAGAAATTGGGGACTATTCTTGAATTTTCTCCTTTCCACGATTCGATTCGTTTTCTTGATCTATAATTATAAAATCATTCCTTCATTAGCATCCATTTCAATTCTATTTCACTTCACAATTTATGCTGTTCAAATTTCGAAATTGCACTTTTACCCCAAAATTTACAATTTTACAATTTAGTCCTTCTCAATTCACCCATCAATTGAACTAATTTTTCTCAATTAACACTTTATTTTATCATTATAAACTATTTCAAAACCTTTTATATTCTGAATTTCAACAAGAACCTTCAATTCACAACTTTTTCACAATTAGGTCCTAAATATCATTTCCTATTAAAATCACTTAATAAAACCACCTTAATATGAAATTAGAACTTAAATTTCATAATAATTCATCATAAAATTCCCTTATCCATCCAGGGTAACTTCCAATTTCACCCATAAAATCAAAAACTAATGAATTCTACAAGTGGACCTAATTGTAAAAGTCATAAAAACATAAAATTATCAAGAAAAGTAAGAATTAAACTCACATGATGTAAAATATGAAAACCAGCTTTCTCCGGACCTTCTATGGCGTTTTGGCTGAGAAATTATGAAGAAAATGTCTAGATTTTCAATTACATCATTATTTAACTATTAACTTTTATCTATTTCCAATTTTGCCCTTGTTCACATTGTTTTCTTGCTTATTTCATACCCAAACCGTCCAGCCATTAACCTTTGGGTCTAATTGCTCTTTAAATCCATCTTTTAAATACTTAAGCTATTTACTCACAATTTAACAAATTTTGTGCTATTTTCAATTTAATCCTTTTCAATTAATTAGCCATCCAAACGTTAAAATTTTCTAACTAAACTTTAATACTAACTCAATGACACTCCATAAATATTTATAAAAATATTTATAGCTCGATTTTCAACTTTGAGGTCTCGATACCTCATTTTTGACCCGTTTGACCTAATAAATTTTTTTAATTCACTAATTTCACCATTTCACAAATTCTTCTAAATTCTTACTTGACTCATAAATATTAAATTACTATCTTGTTCAATCTTATTTGTCGAATTTAGTGATCTCAAATCACCATTTCCGACACCACTGAAAATTAGGCCGTTACATATATTGTCCAGTAATGCCTTATAACCCTATTCCGGCAATGAATACGGGTTAGGGGTGTTACAAGACATATCCGACAAAGCCCAATAAATGATAATGCCCGAAAAATGTTAAGTTCTAGTTTGAATAAATGAAATTCGATGGATTACTGGATTTCCTGCAATGGTTGTAGTCTTGCATATGGTTCAAACATAGCATAGCTCGGATGATGATTTTGTTATTAACACTCTCAATTTTCTTGTTATATGAGTTTTCTGATTTAGCCTGGATAAGCTTTCTGTTACATGGCTTATATAAGCATTCCTGATATATCGCTCGAGAGATGCTTCCTGATTATGTACTCTAATGAGTACCCCTGATTATGAATTGATGGATTTCTGATTTGTACACTTCGAGTGTACTACCTGCGTATCCATCGATATTTCAAATAAATTTAACGGAAAAATTTCTGACAGGAGAAAATATGAACAAGAAATGAATTATTACAAGTGTCTACCTGAAATACATGAAATAATGATACATGATTTATGGAAATACAAGTTGATGATATATGAACATGGAATCTGTTTAATAAATATGTTCATCCATGAATATAGATTAGTACACCTTGAGTGTATTTCCTGTGTGGCATTGATATTTCAAATGATTTAATGGGTAAAGTTCCAACATGAAATAATTTGAAATCGAGATGAATGATTATGAAATTGTGCTTGAAATACAGGGATATGAATTGTATATGTTATTTGAATTCATGATGTGGAAAAATATATGTATATGGGAATTTGGTTATTATAAACCTATACATGTTTCTTGATGTTTATATGAGATAGTATGACTTAGAAACGAATTATTACCTATATGTACATGAGGTACATGGAAATGATATTATTTGACATAATGATGCATGAATTGGTTATTAGATGAATGTGGATCATGCTTGATGACTTTGTTCATCCATTTATCATATATGATTACTTGGTTAACATGATGAGGATATGTGTTTAGGGCTTATGATAAAATTGATTAGTAGTACCTTGCAAGTTTATTCTGAACATAAATATATGGTAAGTTATTTACCATGTTATACGAACTTACTAAGCATTTCATGCTCACTCTGTTTTATTTTCCCTTGTTTTATAGTAATTCAAAAGCTCGTTGGATTGGAAGCATCGGTGGAGATCACTCACACTATCCATCGGCCCATCTTGGTACATATGGTAAATTAATTATGGTTATAATGGCATGTATAGGTTAATTAGCCAATATTGGCATATAAATATTTGGGTTAAAACTAGCCATTGGAATGGCTTGTGATGAACGTGTTTTGATATGTATTAATGGGGCTATAACATATTTGGTGTGTTCTTAAATGGTTGAATGGTAGAAATCATGTTGGCATAGTGATGATTAATTCTAGCATATTTGGTAAAATACGCATATAGGTGAATTTGATAAGTAAGTTTTGTATGTTTGATTGCATGATGGTAAAGTGTTATAAGAGCACATTCGTTGTATGTGATGTTATGTCATGCATAAGATTCGGTTTTGTCTTGAATTAATTTTTTTAAAAATGGCTTGTAAATATGTAAAATAATTAGTGTAAAAGGAAGACAAATTGGGTGAGAAATGTGGCTTGGAAAATAGCCTTTTTTTGTCTTCACGAGTAGAGACACGGGCATGTGTCTTTGCCATGTGTGACACACGGCCTAGCACATGGGTGTGTGATCTAGCCGTGTGTCCCTTTCATTTTTTAAATGTCAAAATAGAATGCTAACAATTGATCATATGGCCTGGATCACGGGCATGTGGCTTGGCCGTGTGACCCCTGTACCTACACACGGTCTAGCACACGGGTGTGTGACCTGACCGTCTGACCCAAGTCAAAGAGTTACACAGCCTAACTACACGGGCGTGTGACCCCTGCACTTAGGAAAAATTTTGAAATTTTACAAAAAATATTTTGAGTACCTGGTTTAGTCTTGACATGATTCTAATGCATGATTTCAGCCTCGGGGGCTTATATAAGGGACTGTATGATTAAATTTGATTGAAATCTGGTAAAAATGCTAAACATTTATGAAATGTCTGTTACTAAACCTGTAAACTTCAGTGATACTCAATAACCTTGTTTCGGCGACGGATTCGAATTAAGGGTGTTACATTTATTTGTATCAGAGCTATGGTTTAGTCGGTTCTCAGACTAAACACAGCATATGTGAAGTCTAGAAATACATGCCATTATATAACTAGTGATAGTGTGATATCTCCCGACTCTGATGAGAATTGTTTTACTAATAGACGGAGATGCTTTCCAATCGAGCTAATTCCGATAACGTTGACAGTGATACTCAAGTATCTGAATGAAAATGTTGCTTATGATTAGAGATTCATAAAGGTATGAAATAAATGTTTTATAATAAACATGTTGATGATAAATGTTATGTTATACGTGTGTATATATGAAAGTTAAATTTTGAGGCTTTACGATCTCTACCCCCTCACCAGTACAGTTTTAAATAATGAAATTCTCAAGATTTATATTGATTCAGTTCGCAAGTGTGAAATTGAAAAGTTTAGCGGCTAAATGAATAATAATACGGTAGAGCTAAGAATGAGCTAGTAAATAAAGATGGTTTAAAAGAGACATCATATTATTCTGAAGATTTATTTGGGATACATAATGTCACTATTAAGGAAGAAGTTATTCATGAGTAATTGACTTATTTAGGTACGGTATCTACAGAATGGATTAACCGAAAATTTCTTCTGAATTGGTTCCTTCAGTGAACTGAATAATGTGAGATTATTGATGACTTTATTAGTCAGTGGAATAGTGATGAAATTGCAAAGATATTTGAATGAAACTGTTATAATCGGGTATATTACAGCAATTTCTTTTGGGTATTCTACATGTTCTGTTATTCTCAGAGGCATATGAAATTGGTCATGTTCAGATATGATATTTATCATATAGAAAGGTTGGAGAATCATGATATTAGATGGAATTATTGTTAATCTGATTGATTCATGAGTGGTATTGCTCTATCTTCCCCTGGTTTTCTAAACTATTATGTTTGAGAGAAGACTTGATGATAAGATTCATATGATACTATTTTCTACTTCTACTGGTTGAAGTTCTGAATTCCAAATATGCAATTTACATTGTTTCTAGTGTGTATGAGCAATATTATTCTTCTGGACTTTTTCTAGGATATCATCGATCTCATTACAATTTAATATGGGTTGTATTCTTGGAAATTCAATATAGCTTCACATTTTGGATTTCATTATCTCGGTTTTCTTGTTATTCTTATGGTTTGATCTTATCTATCAAACATGGTATAATTGTGAAAGATATTCATTGTCCATAGGTAATTACATTTACTACTGTTATAAACCCTGACTCGATCATGGGAGTTTGGTGATATGAATTTTAGATTATAGAAATGATATTATGGCACTGATTGTTATTAGGACTACTTTTGGTTTTCTTCTTCTATTTGGAGAATACTATTGATGTTGAGATATTGTTTCATCTATACTATTGAAATGTCAGTCCTATTATAGCACTATGATTTTTAATCTATCTGATTATTGTGGCTTTAGAATAATTCAAAGCTTCGATGTTAATAATTGAAATAGCTACAGTGATGACCTGATTGTTACTGAAAGATGAAAAAGATTTGAATGAACTGATAAATGTCAGTAAAATTTTGATCAGTTGAAAGCCCTGTTGACCGAAACATCAGTTCTGGTTCAGCCTGAATCGAGTAAGGAATTTTTGATTTACAGTGATGCATCATTGAATAGGCTAGACTATGTTTTAATGTAGTGAGGCAAAGTAATAGCTTATGTTTCTAGACAGTTAAAACCACATGAAATGAATTACTCGATATACGATTTAGAATTGACAGCTATTTTGTTTGCACTAAAAATTTGTCGATATTATTTGTTTGGTGAAAAATGCCATAAATGTATTGATCATAAAAGTTTAAATTGTCTGATGTCACAAAAAGTTTTGAATCTGAAACAGTGTATATGACTTGAATTGTTGAAAGATTTGGATTCTGTAATTGATTATTATTCGGGAAATGCAAATGTAGTTGTGGATACTCTAAATACGAAGTCTCTCTTTGTCTTATGAGCAGTGAAAAATTGATTGTAATTTTATGATAATGACTCAATTTTTACTGAGCTTAAAGTTAAACTGAAGTTTTTACAACAGATCTATGACGCTCAGAAAAGTGAAAATGAGTTGCAAGTTAAATTGGTACAGAGTGAGTCAACTTCTGATTTAGAATTTCAGGATGGATTTGATAATTTTCTATTATTAAGAAGCAAAGCCTGTGTATTGAAAATTTCAGAGCTTGTACAGAAATTTTTGCACGAAGCTTATAATAGTAATATGTCTATCATCCAGAGAATAATAAAATGTACATTGATTCGATAAAGATGCGCTAGTGACCCGAAATGAAATGTGATATTTTTGAATTTGTATTTAAATGATTGATATGTCAGCAAGTTAAAGCTGAACATCAGATACTGATACCTTCAGGATTGTTACAGCCAGTGATGATACTGGAATGGAAATGGGATAAAGTTACTATGAATTTTATATCAGGATTACCCCTGTCTCTGAAAAAGAAAGATGCTATTTGGGTGATCGTCGATCGTTTGACGAAGTCTGCATATTTTATCCTAGTATGAATGGATTTCTTTCTTAATAGATTGTCTGAATTATATGTTTTTGAGATTGTCAAATTATATGTTATGTCAATTTCTATTATTTTTTATTAAGATCCACGATTCACATCTTGATTCTGGAACAAGTTACAAGAAGTTTTGGGTAAGTGATTATAATTTAGTACCGCATTTCATCCTCAGATGGATGGTTAATCTGAATGTGTGATTTGAATTCTTAAAGATATGTTTCGGTGTTGTATTCTAGAATTTGAAGGCAATTGGAAAAGAAATAATTATCGTTAGTCGAATTCACATATAATAACAGTTTCCAGTTAAGTATTAAAATGGCACCGTACAAAGTTCCATATGGTCATAAATGCAAAACTCCATAGTAATGGACTAAGTTTAGTGATAGAAAGAGTACATGAAGTTGATTTGATCCTTGAAACTGAAAAAAAAGTGAAGGTGATTTGAGATAGTTTTGAGGCAGCTTCTGATTGTCAAAGATCTTATGTGGATCTTAAATGAAAAGAAATAGAGTTCCGAGTTAGCGATAAAATATCCTTTAAAATTTTGTTATGGAAGGAAAATTCTCCAGTTTGGCTGTAAAGGCAAATTAAGTCCACGGCTTATCAGGCCATATGAGATCATTGAGAAGAATCGGACTTGTTATGCATTGATTGGCATTATTGCCAAAGCTTGACAGAATTTACAATTTTATTCATGTGTATATGCTATGATGGTATCAATCATATCCGTCACATGATATTTCTCTGATAGATATTGAAATTCAGCTTAACAATTATAGTGAGAGACTGATTGAAATAATGACATGTGAAGTAAAAGAAATATCCAGACTTCTTTACTGGTACAATTTTCGAGGACAAAAATTTATAAGGGGGAGAGTTGTAACAGTCCGTTTTCGGTAAAATTGGAACAATGGTTTCGGGACCACAAATCTAATTCCAGAAAGGAAATTTATTTTAATATTATTTTATGATCTACAGTATGATAATAATGTCATATAAAAATTTCGTAAAGAAATTTTACCGATTACATGTTTAATTTGATAAAGGACCAAATTGCATAAAATGCAAAAGTTGAGTTCTAATAGCTAAAGGGATTAAATAGCTATGGAATTCAAAATTTGAGGTCTTTATATGGAAATAGACCATTAAAAAAATACTTAGTTGTTAAGGATGATGAATCATCCATGAAAAATAAAATAAAGAAAAGGATAAAATTGGAAAGATGATAAATAAAGATGATAAATAATAAAATAAAGAAAATATCATCATTTTTATCATCATCTTTTCCCAAATAAATATGGAAACCCTAGCCATATGAATGGAAGAAAAAAGAAAACTTATTTGGCCAAATTAGGTAAGTATTTAAGTCTCGTTTTTAGTAATTTTTATATTTTTGAGATCGAGATAACCTAATCTAGTTATTTTGGGGATTAATTTGAAAAGTATCAAAGTATAGAAATTTTTATATGGATGAATATACTGAAATTTCGAAATTTATGGTAGAAAATGAAAGGTTGTTGATAGATAAACAACTTTTGTAAAGTGAATTTTGATGAAAATGTGAATTAGGGACTAAATTGTAAAGTTGTAAAATTTATGGAAAAATTCTAAATTTTATGAAATACATGGGATGTAAATGTTACTTGTAAAATTTGGCTAGGCTTGGAATAAGAATTAAATTGCATGAATTTCATTTTCTGAGCCTAGGGACAAAATCGTCATTAATTAAAAGTTAGGGGCAAAAAGGTATGTAACGCCCCGATTTTTGGGCCTGGAAGTTGTAACGCCCCCTTACCCGAGACCATCGCCGGAGTCGAGCACGAAGTGTTACTAAACTTAATTCATCAATTAAACAACTTAAACAACTTATTACCAACCATGCATGACAACCAAGCATATGCACATCACCAATATCAAACATAACATAGATAACTAGATTTATAAGTCAGAATCATTAGCTCACTTAAGACCAATATATTTGGCCAAATTATAATAACACATGTTATAAAATTAGGTCCCTATACATGCCACTCACTTGATAATTCTAGCATATGTGTTTATACTGTCAAGGTGTTGGCTTGATAGTGTGATGCTGCCTCCGACGGTCTCCAACCCTGAGCTAACCTGACAACACTAAAAGAAATGGAAAGGAGGGGGTAAGCTTTATGATTAGTAAGCTCACATGAAATAATAATAAGCAATTTACTAGTATGCTTCCCACAATAAAACTAACTCATTTGTACATTTACACATGTTCTGGTTAAGCTGTTTTCTTGAGTAATAGTCACTAAATCATTTATATTTAGAACTACGGAACTCCAAATTAAGATCCATAAATTTTCCCAAAAACTAGACTCATATATCTTTCCACCATAAAATTTTAATAATTTTTGGTCCAACCAATAAGTACAGTTTATTATTCAAAGTCTCCCCTGTTTCGTTGTTTAACAGCTTCGACCTTTCTTCACTAAAATTTAATTATCTCATAGTACAAAACTCGGATGATGTTCTTGTTTGTTTTTATTAAAATTAGACTAGATTCTAGGCATATAATTTATACCCAAAAATTATTTTTATATAATTTTTAACAATTTTTCCAAGTCAGAACAGGGGATTTCGAATTCATTGAGACACTGTCTCACAAGAATTCAAATATCACATAATATCGAATTCTTTTGCTTCCCCTGTTTCTTTTATGTGAAAATAGACTCAATAAACTTTAATTAAATATTTTATTTGGTAATTTTTTAAATTCATGCACTGCTGCTGTCCAACACTGTTTTACTACTAAAGTTCACTTTTGCACAATTTCACTTAATCCATTCCATTTTACCGAGGTTCACTCAAATATCGAGCATATTTCTCATAAATTTAAATAAACATGTACTTGCACTTGTTCATCACATAATCACTTTCACATTTATTTTCACTTAATCGATTTCCCGTTGAACTCATCGGAATAATAACAGATACATAATTGCTCGCATATTTTCTCATTTCCACACTTGTAGCCGGTTATCTAGTGCATACGATGCTTGCACTTAGTACTACACATGCGACCAATTATCCGGTACACGTAGTAGCCTGCACTTAGTACTACACACGTGATCGAAGTTATCAGGTACGCATAGTAGCCTGCACTTAGTACTACACATGCGACCAAGAATCTGGCACACGTAGTAGCCTGCACTTAGTACTACACACGTGACCCCACAATAGCTCATTTGTATCATTTCTATTCCGAAGGTTCAATCGAGAAATTCCTCACTTTTCAACATTTTATTAAATTGTTCGGAATCAATTTAAATTCATAATTTACATCAAATAACCATTTGATAGGCAGCCACATTTCATATGATATCAAAATATATTAACATAAAAAGAATCGATAGATTATTTATATACGAACTTACTTGAAGTGTCGATCTCACTATCCATAGTACCAATTGTTCATTCATAGTATAATAAGATACAACTCAAATAGCAAATCAGCTTTTAAGAATTTACATAACATATATCACATATTTCATATATCACTTGTCATGTATCATCATTTTCTTGCATTCAATGTAACATTCTTTCATGTCATATTTCCATATCATAAACACCATTCCATCAACTTTTCCAATATATTAAATCATACAATATATGCAATAATAGCAAGAAATATAATTCAAACATAACATTGCATTATTATTATCATACGAACTTACCTCGATACAAAATATTAGCAATCGAGCCTATTCCTTGTAAACTTTATTTTTCCCTCGATCACGACTTAAATCTCGTTTCTCTTGATCTATAATACCAAATTAATTTATTTAATACATACATTCATCAAAACAGCCTTTAATACGAACTTTGGCAAAATTATCATTTTGCCCCTAAACTTTTGCATAATTACATTTTTGCCCCTAGGCTCGGGAATTAAACTTCATCCCTTATTCTTATGTTTTATGACATGCTGATCATTTTTCCCTTCTATGACAACATCAAATTCTCACTCTAACATGCACTTATGACTATTAGGTATTTTTACCTATTAAGCCCTTTTACTCGTTTTCACTTAAAACCAAGTAGCACAAGTTGTCTAACATAATTGAAAACCTCATAGTCTATCATAAAACACCAAAAAACACAAATTTCATCTACGGGTATTTTTCCAAATACGAACCATAGGTTGAATTATTGCTAGCATAAGCTTAATCAAGTTACCGGGATTCCAAAAACGTAAAGAACTTGAAAAACGAGGCTAGAATGGACTTACTATTGAGCTTGGAAAGCTTGAAAACCCTAGCCATGGCTTCCCCCATGCTAATTTCAGCCTCCATATGGAGAAGATGACCATTTTGTGTTATTTTTCCCATTTTATTTCATTTAATATACAAATGACCAAAATGCCCTTACTACTAAACTTTCAAAAAAATTCCATCCATGTCCAATTTTTGTCCACAACTTAAAAATGGTCTAATTACCATTTAAGGACCTTTTATTTAAAAACTCATAACAATTAAACACTTCTAACATGTAAAACTCAACTTTTGCACTTTTTACAATTTAGTCCTTTTGACGAAATTGAGTGCCCAAACGTCAAAATTTTTTAACGAAATTTTCACGAAATCATTTCGTGAAATTGTATACCATAAAAAAATAATAAAAATAAAATTTTCCTCGTCGAATTTGTGGTCCCGAAACCATTGTTCCGACTAAGCCCAAAATCAAGATGTTATAGAAGTATTGGGCCTTGAGTCTGGGTTCGAGTGGAAAATGGCCCGAATAATTTGGATGTTATTATTATTTCGTATGTTTAGTTTAGTAATTAAATAAATTACGAAAGGTTTATGGTGTGGGAAAAAAAGGCCTAAGAGTAAATTTAATTCGAGGCAATTCCTGAATTTTAATTTTGGGAGAGAAGGTTCTGGCGATATGGGCTTTTAAAGTTGAGGTGGTAAAATAGGACACAAATAAGGCCTTGGTAAAGTGGCAAGGTGGCGCCACTAAGTTCCTAAAAAAAAGGCGTCTGGGAAGGAATTAAAGGTCCAGGGTTCAAGTTGCAAGGTAGGCATATTGTTATTTTTTTTTAGGCATGTGCCGGGCATGTGATCACTTAAGTGAATTTTGGCAAGGGCCTTAGGGAGGTTGGGCCGATTGTTTTAGTTGATATTAGGGTTAGGTTCTTTTCTTTTTCTGTCTTGGAAAATTAGGGTTAGCCACCTGAAAGCTTTCACTGTCATTCACACCTGAAAGCTTTCACTGTCATTCATCCTTTCTGAGTTCTCACAAAAGCTGAAAACGCAAATTCCTTCTCCTTGGTGCCGATTTCTTCTTCCTCTCTTTTTCCTTTTTCTTTCTTCCTTTTTTCTTTTTCTTCTAGACGAAACCTTCTATTCACCTTACTCACCTCCTCTGTCGATTCCATCCTCCATAAAACCTCCATAGCCGATTGCCATAAAAGCCGAAATCCCAAAAACTCACTTCTTGTGCCGATTTCTCCAAGCCAAAATCCTTCAGCTATTTTTGTTCTTTTTGATCAACTTTCATCTTCTCTAAACCCTTAGTATCTGTCGGCAACATTACTTCAAAGTTATAGCCTCAAATCGTCATCTTCTTCGTCACTTGAAAAGCCGAAATACCATAGATTTAGGGACTTATAGTCGAAACTTCAGATCTCCTGGATTCGAGTTCTACTATCTTTCAGAGGATAGATCTGCATCAGATCTGCATAGAAATCAAAGAGGAATAAGTGGTAAGTGCTCATCACCTCAGATCTAGTCTTATTTTACAATTTAGAAAAGCCAAAGTCCCTAAAATCTAGGGAGGCTATCGATTTGGGCATAAGGCTTTAAGGGTCTTTAACCGACGATTTCTTTTGGTGATTAGTGTCTTCTAGAGGTTTGATCAAAGGCTTGGATCTTTGAAACAACTAGACTTAGATCTAGTCATCGGTTTTCAGCAAAAAGGTCAGATTCTAAATGCTTTAGGGGCATGGTTCGAATATGGGTTGTTGAATATTGGGATTGGTTGTTGTGGGTTGCAATCTAAGAATTGTGGTAATCAATTGTAGAACATCGTAAGGGATCTCAGTAGCAGTCGTCGTGAAACAGGTGTGTATCGAACACCCACTCATAGTTCAATTCGGCAAAAGCCGAAATGCCAAAATTTCGGCATTTCGTGGGCTTGTGAGTGTGCGAGTGCTCACAAGACGTTTAGAAATCATTAGATCTGAAATTGAAAAGTGGTAAGTTAGTCGTGTGTGAAATTTCATGCACTTCGGTAATTGGGTCTCGATAGGCTAAAACTGGGCCCAATGGGCTCACGGGCCCATACGGGTTAATAAATAAAAATAATAATAATAATAATAATAATAAATAATAATAATAATAATAAAATAGGCAATAAGTATATTATGTTAGACTGTGGAATCGAAACTGCTTAAACCGGTAAACTGGTTATAAAACTTGAATTAAATGGGCTTAAATTGGTAGTGGACACTGTAGGACCCATTAGAGGTTTTAGGGCCCAATGGCTAAAATTGTGAAATTGAGATAAATAAATTATTGCGATGACAAATGGGCTAGTAAGGACAGTAACATTCGTGAGAAACCTTAAAACTGATAAAATTACTGAAATACCTTTATAGGTGGAAAATTTACAGATTTACCCCTAGGAGCAAAATTACTGATATACCCCTAGGGTTAAGGTTGACCTGAATGCATGTTTGACTGTTATTATTTACTGCATGCCATGTTATTATTATCGATAAGGTTGACTGAATGCATGTTTGATCACACTATTTACTGCATGTCATGTTATTATTATCTGATGCATGGGACTGGGTTATTGATGGAGGAAGTACTGAAAGTGGCTTGACCACGTATTGGAGGCTTTGTCTCAACTTACTGATATCTGAGCACCAATGCTGCAACTATAGAGTGTAGGGCTGGGTGGGTTGAGCTATTCCCCACATGGAGTGTAGGGCTGGTACAGGTGGAGTATAGCGATTGGTTATAGGCTGGGTTGGGCTTGCATACACGAATATGTCTGTTCTATTCTGGAATGGGCCTCTGGGCCATACTGTTATCTGAAAAGGGGCTAAGGCCCAGTTTACTATATTCTAAAAAGGGCTTCGGCGTAGTACCCGCTGTTATCTGAATAGGGCTTAGGCCCAATGGGCTTGAGCTGACTTGGGCTTTGGATGGGTTTTCCATACACACTGAGTTTTCCAAACTCACCCCCTTTCGCTTCCATCCTTGCAGGTGAGCCCTAGTTGGTGGACTTGGAGCTGGGCAGGATTTAGAGTGGCCACGAAGATTAAATTTCTGGTTTTAAATAAGTTTCAAATAGCTTCCTTTTTAATTTTCACATTTATTTTTGATTATTTCTATTTTGGTTAAAGTTGTAATAAGGTCGCTCTATTATTTTTATTTTGGGTTTTTAAATTACTTAATTTGTTTTCTACTTGAGATTCACATCACTTAAATTGATTCCTTGAAATTGGTTAACTCTGGGTTTATCAAAAATTACTTGTTTTAAACCGACACAACAACCAAACGTCTTCGAAACGAAACTTTTCAAAGTACAACAAAAGTCACGTTTTTCTAAACCCTTAACAATCGATAATGGATAGGACTCACACTAGTGAATCGGAACATTTCTCTTAAAACTTCATTAATGGTTTTTGCAAAGCTCACCCAAACTTTAGTAAACTAGGTAACTTGGTTAGTGGTAGGTAATGTGACACACCGGATTTGGCCGTAACGTCTAGGCCGGGTTTATGGTGTTACACGGTAATTTTGCCTAAAATGTGAATTGGACTGAATTGAGTATGAATTATATGAAATTGATGTCAAATTTACTCGTATAGATCCAGATAGACCAAATTCAGAGTTAGAACAAGGAAAAGAGAAAAATGTTGGATTAGTAGATTTTACGTACACGAACAATTGTCGAGGTAAGTTCGTGTAACTAAATTAAGTATAATTGTATACTTGAATTGAATTTTGTGCATGTGAATTGTATAAAAATTATTTATATATTTATATATATGAAATTGAAGACATATCCGACAAAGCCCGATAAATGATAATCTCTGAAAAATGTTAAGTCCCATCTGAATAAATGAATTTCGATGGATTACTGGATTTCTTGTAATGGTTGTAGTCTTGCATATGTTGCAAACATACTATAGCTCGGAAGAGCATTTTGTTATTTGCACTCTCGAGTTTCTTGTTATATGAGTTTCCTGATTTAGCCCAGATAAGTTTCCTATTACATGGCCTATATGAGCATTCCTGATATATGGCTCAAGAGAGTGCTTGCTAATTATGTACTCTAATGAGTACCCCTGACTATGAATTGATGGATTTCTGATTTGTACACTTCGAGTGTACTACCTGCGTATCCATCAATATTTCAAATAAATTCAATAAGCAAAATTCTGACATGAGAAAATATGAACAAGAAATGAATTATTACAAGTGTCTGCCTAAAATACATGAAATAATGATACATGATTTATGGAAATACAAGTTGATGATATATGAACATGGAATCTGTTTAATAAATATGTTCATCCATGAATATAGATTAGTACACCTTGAATGTATTTCCCGTGTGACATTGATATTTCAAATGATTTAATGGCTAAAGTTCCGACATGAAATAATCTGAAATCGAGATGAATTATTATGAATATGTACTTGAAATATAGGATATGAATTGTATATGTTATTTTAACTCATAATGTGGAAAAAGATATGTGTACGAGAATTTGGTTATTATTGAGCCCATACATGTTTCTTGATGTTTATATGAGATAGTTGACTTAGAAATGAATTATTACCCATATGTACATGAAGTAGATGGAAATGACATTACTTGATATAATGATGCATGAATTGGTTATTACATGTGTAACACCCCTTACCCGAATTTGACACCGGAATAAGATACGAGCTGTTACCGAACTTAAACACATACAAACAGACATTTCCTAGATATGAAATTTTGCAATTTAAATTAAAACTTTTCACAACACCTTAAGGCCCCTACTATGGGCCTACGAGGCCCCAAACACACTTTGGAATTGATTCGTGACTAATCTGTGCAATCTAGAAAACTTTGTAAAATTTCAAGCTAATAGGGGCACACGCCCGTGTGGAAGGGCAACACGCTAGTGTACCTATTTAACATGGCCATGTTGAAGGCTTGTGTGACTCACACGGCTTGGGCATATTGTGACACGCCGGTGTCCTTAGCCCGTGAGAATTTATTTTTCAATTAGAACCTATAGAGGTTTTCACACAGCTTGGCACACGTCCGTGTCCATGACCCATGTCCCCCACACGACCATGACACGCCCATGTCTCAGCTCGTGTGCAAAAACCTTGACATTATTTTTTTGACATCATCAACCAATTAAGGGCACACGGCTGAGACATACAGCCGTGTCTCTACCCGTGTGTTTACTACCATGATACTGACTTGAAAAATTAAGGTGTAGGGGACACATGGCCAGACTACACGCCCGTGAGGCAAACCATGTGTCACTCACGGTCGAGACACACGCCCGTGTGTCTGTCCATGTGGACAAAAACAACTATGTTCTAATTGAAAAAATTGACGGGTTGCAAGATAATACAAGGTGTCTTGGTAGGCATCTATCCTACAATTGAAAAAAGGCTAACTTATCTAATTGAATGCGAAAAGTCACGGCCTGGTGCTTTTCAAGACCAACTATGTTCTAGAATTCCATAGATTTGAAACCTCTTGAATAGTGACAAATTTTTGTGATTCACAGTCAATCTACGCACAAGAAATAATGACGTGTTAAGCATAAAGCTTAGTGAGCAAACAAGGAAGATACTCACCTTACCTTACAACCTTTAAAAGGGTTAATCCATATGGAACTCCTGCACATTCATTAACAATTTACTATATAATCAAATTAAGGTCAACATAGTTCAAATTCTTATTTTTACACATTTTATAAATCAAGTTTTACTTAGTTAAATTGATTTTCAAGTTCATTATTTGATTCTTCAATCTCCTATGGCCTCAAGATCTGACACTTATTTATAGTTATGGAAGCATACAAGTAAGTCATGTTAAGGCCTTAGAATTTGTTTCATAATTCATATTTAGTTCAATATTGTCACATTTTATATTTTCATTCTTTTTATAACATACAGTCCTTAGTAAACACTAGTAAAAGTAGACTCAGATACTTGGAAACCACCCAACTCTAAACATATATAGCACAAAGCACTACCACCCAAACACCAACATGTAAGGGCCATAAATGCACCGAAGTGCTTTGTCGTGAGGCAACATATCATATCTTCGTTCAATGGAATACCTCCATTCAAAAAGTGCACATACTATTCCCAATAGCATGTCAATAGTATCTTAACAACTTCTCTAAGTTTACAAGAGTAAAGTTTAAGTAACAATTCAATTTTGTTTCACTGCAATCATATTCACATATTCACTCATTCATTTATGCACATATCCATACACATTGCCACTTGATACTTTTTAGATTAGCACCCATATATCATAATCATAATCAAGGATTCAATAGGCAACCATTCATGTTTTAATCTAAGATTTTGTACTCTCTTGCTCTTATATTCGACAATGCACATACTATTTCCTATAGCATGTCAATTGTATGCTATAACTTCTCTAAAATTCGAAGAGCAAAGTTTAAGTAACAATTAAATTTCGTTTCACTGCAATCATATTCACATATTCACTCTTTCATTTATGCATGTGTGCATACTCATTGCGACTTGATACTTCCCAATGTAGCACCCATATATCATAGTCATAATCAAGGATTCAGTAGGCAACCATTCATATTTTAATGTAAGAGTTTATAATCTCTTGCTCTTATATCCGGTTGTCAATAATAATTAAGCCTTGTTTCACACAATTTCTTATATACACAACCTTTCATAATGCACATTTGTTTAAGCTCATTGAGCTAATAGCCATATCTTTATTACAATTATCCATTACACTTAATGTTTCATGAAGTATTTCATTAGCCAAGTCCTTGTCATTACACTAGCCAAGGCATTGCAACATCCTTTCACATTCGCACACCAACTCGCCTGTTAATCCATTTAATGCTATAACTTACTCTTCTCGTTACATTTAGTCAACTTCATTAAAAACTGTTCTTTACCATATTTTTAGTAAATTTATGTTCCTACTTTGCCCTATAAAAAAACATTAAACATGGCTTCTTTATTCTTACTGTATTTGCATTATCATAAATTAAATATAGTATTTCTATTAACAATATGGTGCAAGTATAGTTCTTTTTCCTTTTTTGATAAGTTCCTGACATTTACTGTTAATTGAACATATGTAACCAAAACAACCCAAAAAATTATATTATGCAAGTAAAATGTTGAAAAAATCATTCATCAGATGTCCAAAAATGCCAAGTACCAACTAGACAACAGCAATTAATCGAATAATAACCATTAAAATGAGGGTTTCAATCAATGAATATTGCACAACTGAACCAACAAAACAGGCATGACTAAGTGTTTGCCTAAATTATCCTTTAAACATCATAAAATCACTGAAACAAAAAAGAGAGTTTAGCGTTTCCCACTGTTTGGATTTGATTTGGTGCAGAGGACCTTCCGGCCCTTAGCACGTCTACGTTTCAATAGAGCTCTCCCACTAGTGGTTCTCATTCTTCTACGGAACCCATGAGTTCGAGCCAATGATTTCCGAGACCTATTCCTCTTTGTTTGACAAAGTGCAGCCTTTCCTGCCCTAACCACCAGGCATCTCCTTCTCTCATTCTTCACCCCATTATTTGAACCAAAATCAGTCCCCAAAGATAACCCTACCACCAAATTTTGAAATTAAAACCCATCGAAGAAATCAGAAATTAACAAAAATGGGAAACTGTGTCGTTACCTGAAAAGGAAGAAGGGAAAGAGAGAGAAGATGATGAAGGGAGAAAGGAGCAGTGAAGAAGGGAAGACTTGTTTGCCGCATTGGAAGAGACGGAAATTCTTCTCCTTGAACCTGTTAAGAGAGTGAGGGAAGCTGAAGGGATGTGGGCTCTTATGGATTTTGTAGGAAGGCATTGAGGTGATGTTATTACTGGCATTGAAGCCATTGTTTTTGCCTCGGCACACTGCCTCACTTTTTTCTTATCCGGATATCTTTTAGAGCAACACTGCCTCAAAATGGCTTTGGGTAGAGATGGAATGTAATGGGTCGAGTAGAGAGACTGAAGTTCTTGCTTAGCCCAACTAGGGGTTAATTGTACTGGAGGATATTGATTTTCGAAACCCTCCAAGGGCCTAGACCCAAATAAAAGATATAGGCCGTTTTGACTTGAGGCGTTCAGGCAATGACTGCAGCAGCAAATGGTGTCTTCCTGGTTGGGACCTGCTTCTATATACAGCTCTCTTTATCTGACACATTGAGCTACAAAGAACTTCCCTTTTCATCCACAATTGTGCATTCATGGTGTTGCTGAAAGTTGTAATCTAAAATTGCAGAGTGATTGATCTTTTAACCAAAAATAACTTTAAATCTTTGAAGCATCTAGACCCTTGTTGGACAAATTCATCACAATTCTATGTTTGCTGTTGGAGAAATATAAGTAGTTTCTACTATGCTTTATATATCTCCTTACCTGCATAAGCTATGTCTCCATATACTAACAATAGTCTCGGAATTAAAGAGCAGTTGAATTATGTGTATTCTAAGTTCATCATTAATGAGGAAAACAATAATCTCTGGTGCCAGTAAAGACTAGGCAATTATGTTTAGCAATTAATTATTATTGTCTGAAAGATCAGTTCGTGTATAACAAGAATTATACTTGTTTCTTCTAGGGAAAATAGGGTGTTCCAAAAATCACCAATTCCACAAAAAAAAAAAAAACAAAACAAAAGAGGAAGCATCACATAGGATCAAGCAGCAGGATACAAAGATGGTGCAGTTATACAAATATTCTGTGTCAAAAGCATGCCAACTTTTAGCATAGGCGCCCAAAGACTGCAGTCTACTTGATGCCATGGTCTAAATACTGCAAGATGTACCAATTTTGACCATTCAATGTAGGAAAACTTGTGGTGCTAGAAACAAAATTAAATGAAATAAAAACGAAACTTGAGGCGTGAATCAACACTTTATTTTACCTCTAGTATACAATAGGTCAGATGTTTTGTATAGGCAGCGAATGGTTACACATCAAAATGTATCCCTTGGTACATATGTTTTCTCAATAATTCCTTTCCATAGAAAATTACCTTCTTCAATTTGACACTTTGCAGGGAAAAATTATGTTATTTCAATTATTCCGAAAAATAAAACAAAAATATTATTGCACCACCAAACTCAAGTCCAAAACTATAATTGCACCACATGTCAAGCAAAAACATAGTACAAACTAAAATGTCCTACGAATAGCAATTAAGAAAGCATGTGACGAAAATTACATAGGGTACAACTTATTAATAGCCCTTGACAGATCCATTTTATTTGTTAAATCTACAGTATACAAAGTACAGTTCATCTGCTATGAATTAACAAGAGTGGATTTGCATCAGGAGCGAGCAATATTTAGTGAAGAAAGAAAGCTAACCTTGAAAGAAACTCTCAAGATGGCAGGGGGAATAAAACTAGTAACCAACATAAACTGCAGCATTAACTATGTAACAATCATCATTCTTATCTCCCATTTCTTCTACATACACGCCACTTGAGCATACTAGTCCTCCATCCACAACTTCAACATTCAAAATTTTTCCACTGCATTCAATTGTAAGAATGAGAAAAAAAAAAAAAAAAAACAAGAGAGACATTTACGAGTTATATAAATATTGCAAAAAAGCAGTAGGAGTTTGTAACTGGTTTGATTTACATGGACGTTCTTATTTGGTCCCCAACATTTCTGGAAGGTAAATTTTCAAAATCAATGACATATCACAAACAAAAGTGATTTGTGATGGAAGAATAAGACCAATTGAAGAAAGGCATAGTTAAATTCGCATTAGTAGTTAGAAGATTAGAGAGGTCTCAACATGGGTTAAATTTTACACAGAGTAAGCAATACAATTAGGTCACTGAGCTCATCAGAAACAAGGGTTATTAACTATTTACTTCATGCTTGGAAAATTATTGATCAGAATTTTGTAAGAGTATATTGGAATGGATATCCTCATACATTAACAACAATAGATGCTCTTTATGTTAAAAGTTAATAAATCAGTCAACAAGGATATGTGCTTAAACAAGAACAAGCAATTTGTAAAGGAGATAAAAGAGTTCAAAAATTGAGGCACCAAGTTCCAGAGGTGTGGATACTCACTAAGGAAAAACAGACTTCACCCTCTCAATATCCAATGAGTGTTGAAGAGAATGAGGAACACCTAATTTGATCTGTAATTTCATTTGCTCAAACGAGACCCCAGGTATGGATCCTGCAGGAATTTTATCTCATTACATCTAATGAAACAACTTCAAAAGAGAATTCCTCAATACTTAACTATGCTGGTCTCATGGTTTAACCAACACTAAAGAGAAACAATATAAATTCTAAAATCTTCTAATCTTACTGCACAAAAACTGAACAGCAAACCCGTATACCTCTCCTAAATGCAGGAATTGAATTAGAAGAAATAGCATCCCTGCATGCCCTCATTGCTGCAGATGTGATATCTTGCCTGATTCCATGCAATAATTCATAAAATAAGTGCTTTATCGGATTAAATCAAACCAGAAAAAGTAAAATGGGTGTTTTATATAAGATTAAGAAGAAGAAGAAGAAGAAGACGAACCCATGTTGATCATAACCAACACCCATCTCCACGAAAAGGAGTTTCATCGGTGGATTCGAGGAGTTGTCGGTCGTGCTTGTGACTGCACTTTGATCTGTTTCCATGGCAGCCGTAGCTCGGATTAGGAGTTGAAATCTAGGACGAGGAGGAAGGTGGAGGATAGAGGAGAAAAGCGGAGGCTTCAATGGAAGTGAACCGTATGTTTTGCAAGTTGAGAGAGTTCCAGTAGTAGAAGAAGACAAATTTGAAACCCAGCGAAAACAGATACTCATCTCGTCTCTCACACTGCCCCAACAAAGCTAGGAAATTAGAGTAAATTCATCAAAATTTCCCAGTCTACTTGACAAAAAAAAAAAAAAAAACTGTATATGACAGGCCCATTCATTTCTTATCAGGCTTAAGCTGGCACACTTGAATCAAGCCAAGCCTGCATACAGTAAAAGGTATGGTGGGTCAGGGTTCCAAACCATCTAATATTCATGTCCAATACTCAATTTCAAAGCCTATACGACATAGGTATACTTTTCATGTCGAAAACATATGCATGCGTGACAAAGTATCCCATATCGAATAACTTGGATTTCATATAACTTCAATTGATGGGAGAGTAATCTTTCTTAGGTATGTAATTGGTGGTTATGCATTTGGTATGCTAAAATTCATTTTTTTGAAAATTTAATTTTATTGTGAATTACTTTTCTTCTAAAAAAATTGTGATTTTTTTTTAAAATTTTAGTGGAAAAGTAATTTTTCCAATAGTTGGAAAGTTAAACTTTAGGCCTACTAGTATTTTTGTTCTCAAAACTTTTTCAAAAACATTAATTAAGTTCTTACGAATTATTTGCATTCAGTTGAACTTGTGAACTAACAAAATTGATTAAATAAAATCTTTGACTAACATTGACTGTGACAGCCCTAAATTGACCCTAGTCGGAAAGTGGTTTCGGGACCACGAAACCGAGTCATAAAAAATAATTAACAGTCATATTCGATGCTTATTTTATGTGAATATGAATGTGTGGAAGTTTCATACTTTAATTTGGTCAGTATATGTGAAATTTATTAGTAGGGACTTATGTGAGACAATTGTGAAGTGTGTTAGACTAATGTAAAAGTGAGCTAATAGTGCATGATGTAAAAAAAGTGTACTTGCATGTCAAATTAGCCAAAGTATGGATAGTGGCGGCCATGGTATGGGTTATTAATGATAATATGTATTTTTCTATTAACATTTTAGATTATAAAATGAGTTAATGAATTAAGAATAATAAAATATGAGGGGAGTGGGAGGAGAAACCAAAGTTGTTTCATCCTTGCTCCTCCATTTTGTCAGAAACTTGAGGGAGGAAGAAGAAAGGAGTTCTCTTGCTTCATGTTCGGCTTGGATGATGATTAGGAAGAGGTAAGTACTTTGAAATTCTTGGAAATTTATGTATAAATAAGGTGGTTAGTTCAAGTTCTATTCATTCCATGGATTAAGTTTTGGTTGTTTGGAGGTTTGATATTTGGCCAAGTAGTTTGAAGCTCTTAGTACATATATTTTTTTTTCTTTCTTGAAGGTTGAAATTGGTTTGTTCTTAAGGAGGTGCCGAATGTGGTCATTGAAGAGCCTTGATGAACAATATGTGTGGCTTGGGTTTATAACATTCGGTTAAGGAAGTTTGTGTGCTAGCAAGTTTGGTTTAATATATATAGATGTAAATCACCTTGTATTTGATAATTTGAATAGTAGGAAATGGCAAATTAAAATGATGTTGGGTAAATTTTTAGTTTAGTCGTGCTTAAGCATTCGGCATTAATAGTTGATATTGGCTATGAAAGTATGAAAGATTAGAGATTATTTTTTTTAAAATGAATTATGACCTTAATATGAACAAGATAGAAAGTCGGTTATAGATGTGATTGAGTGATTCGGTCATTGATGGGCATTATGGTAACCTAATTGTAGTTTGCTACCTTCAATTTCGAGATGGAAATTGTATATATAAGCTAAGTTGAGCGGTTAGGGCCGAATGAGGTATATAAGATATTAAAGCATGCTAGAATTATACATTAGTGAAAATGTGTGATTGTACTAAATTCCCTACTTGAATTCGGTTAGGTATAGTCATGGTATGAGCTCATTAGGGATACTACCTTATAAGTGAATGTAGCTTTAGTTAACTTTATGTGTTATGCGTGTGTTAAAATAATTAATGATTTGGATGCTATTATAGGTATTTATGCTAAAGAATTTTTCGACTATGTTTTGTACCCATGTGATGACTCTAATGTCTAATATAATTAGGTATATAGTTGGTTTCATTATTAAAAATAAGGGTTAAGTACCTTGAATTTCTCTTTGATGTTCAAAATGATTAAATCAATTTATTTGCTAAATTAAGCTCAAGAGCAAAGGGGAACTAAATCTGATAAAGGAAAGGAAAAAGTGATCGAATAGCCGTTGAAATCGTTCGACAACATCCGAGGTAAGTCTTTGAGTAATGAAATTTAGCTTATGATTTAATAAGGCAATTATTTGTCTATGAGCATAATAATTAACTTGTGACCTGACGATTCTACTTGAATTACATGATAAAATAAATAAGTAAGGTATTTACTTGTAGCCGAATGGTTATGGAAATCTTGTGGATTAACGAAACGGGATCATGTTATTTGTTTAGGATTAATGAATCGAACGATGTATGGTTAGTAAACATGCTGTAATTGTATTCGAGTATCAGGAATGATATCCAGATGTGATATGATATATACATATGCACATATGTGTGAATGCTAATTGGGGTCTAAATCCGAGCTTGGTCTCGAAGGGCTTTTGAGCCAGTGCTAATAACCGAACTTAGTTTCGAAGGGCTTTAGAGCCAGTGTCATAACCAGACTTAGTTCCGAAGGGCCTTCGAGCCAGTGGTCTAATCCGAGCTTGGTCTCGAAGGGTTTTTGAGCCAGTGCTAAGAATCGGGCTTGGTTCCGAAGGATGTTTGTGCCAGCATAATATTTGAGGGTGAAAACCCATAAGTGTTCGTACGAGAAATCATATAATACATGTTGGAATAATTTTAATCACATGTGCTACTTACTGTAAGATAACCAGGTAAGTAATTTACTCTTATTGAGAATATGAATATACTTCAATTATGACTTTGAAATTTGATGGGAATGCTTAGCACATTATTTAAATCATCCGAACGTTTATGATCCGATTATGATGTATGAGTTCCGAATTAGAGAGTTCAATGTCATAGTTATGAAATGTATGTGTATATGCATGAAATTGACATGGACATTTGAGATGAGCGCATTCGGTTATGGATTGGATTTAGCTGGATAAATTGGTTTCACCTTTGTGATATTAATGATAAAAGTGATATCTCGGTTATGTTTCTATTCGGCCAAGGGATGAAACAAACAAACTTGATATTATTATGCCATTCTTTTAAATGATTTCATTACTTAAAACTTACTAAGCATCGAAATGCTTATTCTCTGCTTTAATTCTCTGTTTTATAGATTTTGTTCGTCAACTATCGGACTCGGGAGTGTCAAAGTCGAAGTCATCCACACTATCTAAGCCACTTTTTGGTACTCTTCAGTTGAACTTGATAATGGCATGTATAGGGCTGACCCTTGATGTTAATTAAGTATCTTTTGGTAATGTATATTCGTATAGCCATGCGAAAATGGCTTGTTTATTTTGAGTATAACATTATGGTCATTTTGTATATATGGTCTTATGATATGGTTATTAAGTGGTGTGGAAATGTTTGGTAATGATTAGCCATTGGAATGGCCAATCATGGTCCTATTGGTGCTACGTACGTCATGGCTAATCGTGATTATACTTGAAAATAATGTATGTCAATTTACTAATTGATTCATGGAAAATTTGAAATAGGTAAAATTTACCTTAAAAGAGATGCTAACAGCAGCAGTGATGTGAATTTGAAAAATCACTAAAAATAGTAGGAATGTAATTAAATAGTGAATAAATTATATAATCGAATCTTGATGAGTCTATTTTCATATGAAAGAAACGAAATGACCATATGAGCCATATTTTATGAGATGTTTAAGTTTTCGTGAAACAGGGCCAGAGCTTTTTCTGGATCCCCTGTTCTGATTTTGAAAATTTACCATAAATTAACCAGAGACAATTAGAAGTCATGCTTTATATGTACAGATTCCTTTTTGAGTCTAGTTTCATTAGAAACAAACGGCATAAGTATTTAAGCTCTGTACAAGGATCTATCTAAGTCGTAATACATGAAGGTCAGAGTAGTCAAACCCTGAAACAGGGGAGACTTTAACTAATAAACTGTACTAATTGGCCTGACCAAAAATTCTAGAAAAAAATTTGTAGATGGATATATGAGTCTAGTTTCAGGAAAAATTTACAGAATCAGTTTTCAAGTTTTGAAACTCAAGATATGATTTTTAAAGTGACCGTGATGCAATTAGCCAGCTGGTCTGGAAATTTTAAAATGAACTGTGTAAGTAAATGAATTAAGTCCGTTAACACCTCGTGTTCGACTCCGGCAACGGTCTCGGGTACGGGGTGCTACAATTTTATTGGTATCAGAGCTACGGTTTAGTCGATTCTAGGACTACCGTAATACGTTCGGGTTTAGCTATACATGCCATTATGTGTTTATTTGATAGTGTGGTGATTTACGCGATTAAAAATGTGTTTATTTATAGTAATGGATCCCGATCCCAATCGAAGCGGTAGGCGATGATGTTGAGAGTGTAGCGCTTTGCTCCGCGCAAGGGACAGCGCCGGTGGACTCTCAACCTATTGCTAGTAATCGAAATGATGAAGCTAGACAGCTTTTATAGCGTGATGAATGATTGGTTCAATCAAGATATTCGAACTAATACTACTGTTCCACAACCCCCACTACCGACTAATACAACCCACACTGCGATACCTCAGTAATCGACGGATGAGGTTAAATAAGCCCCAGCTGATGAATCCGAAAACACGGGCTACTAAATTTAAAGCTACTGATCGCGATGATGCCAAGCAAGTGAATTTTGGTTGGACAACACTATTCGGTACTTGATGAACTATCTTGCACACCGATGAATGCCTAAAGTGTACTATCTCCTTGCTACGTGATTCTGCCTACTATTGGTGGAATACGTTGATTTCGGTTGTGCCCAGAGAGCAAGTAACTTGGGAGTTTTTCCAAACCGAGTTTCGAAAAAAGTATATCAGCCAGAGATTCATTGATCAAAAACGGAAAAAATTTCTTGAACTTAAACAAGGTTCCATGTCGGTTACTAATTATGAACGAAAGTTTGTAAGGCTTAGCCGGTACGCTCGAGAATGCATTTCCTCAGAAGTTGTAATGTGTAAACGTTTCGAAGATGAACTGAACGAAGATATAAAACTGTGTGTTGGCATTTTAGAAATCAGAGAATTTGTGGTACTTGTCGAGCGAGCTTGCAAAGCCGAAGAGCTTAGTAAGGAGAAAAGAAAAGCTGATATGGGAGCAAAGGAGTTTCGTAAGAGATATTCGGGAAAGCCCTTTCAACAATTTTTGAAGAAAGTTAGAGATGATTTAGGCCGGTCTAAAGGCATTTCGGGCTTTTCTAGATGAGATCGTGATCGACCCCCTGTGAGTACACGAGTCACTTAGGTTGCCAGTGTTGGAAATGATTGTCGAGACAGAACAGAGTGCTAGTATTGTGGTAAATGGCATTCGGGGAGTTGTAGATTCCATGACCGCTCCTGTTATAAGTGCGGATCAGCTGACCATTTTATCAAGGATTGCCCGAGACTGTCTGAACATAATGTAAATCAGAGTGGGAAACCAGGTGCTACTACTGCTCGGGGTAAACCATCTAGAAATACGGGGAATACCAGTGGCGGTCAGAGAGGATCTAGAGATGC
Organism: Gossypium arboreum; assembly: GCF_025698485.1. Classification (NCBI taxonomy): domain Eukaryota; kingdom Viridiplantae; phylum Streptophyta; class Magnoliopsida; order Malvales; family Malvaceae; genus Gossypium; species Gossypium arboreum. The sequence goes on from NC_069075.1 coordinate 34,946,472, forward strand.
TACAACCAGATCTGAGGCTCGTGCTCCTGCTAGAGCTTATGCTATACGCGCACGCGAGGATGCTTCCTCGCCAGATGTTATTACCGGTACTTTCACTCTCTTTGATACTAATGTGATTGCATTGATTGACCCTGGTTCTACTCATTCATATGTATGTGAGACCTTAGCATCCAGTAAGACTTTACCTATTGAGTCTACTGAGTTCGTAATTCGAGTGTCGAATCCCTTGGGTCGTTATGTGCTTGTCGACAAGGTGTGTAAGAAATGCCCCTTAATAATCCGAGGCTCCTGTTTTCCGGCTGACTTGATGCTTTTACCGTTTGATGAATTTGATGTTATTCTCGGTTTAGATTGGTTGACCGTACATGATGCAGTTGTGAATTGCAAAAGTAAGACTATTGATTTGAGGTGTGCAAATAATGAGATAATCTGAGTCGAGTCTACTGTTTTGAATGGATTGCCAACAATAATATCCTCGATGTTAGCTCAAAAATATGTGAGAAAGGGGTGTGAAACGTATCTTGCATACGTATTTGATAATAAAGAACCAGAAAAGAAACTTGAATCGGTACCGTGGTTTGTGAATATCCGAATGTTTTTCCCAAGAATTCTCGGGGTTACCACATGCTCAGAGGTAGAGTTTGGCATCGAACTTGTACCTGGGACTACATCGATTTCGATAGCTCCGTATCGTATGGCACCAACGGAATTAAAGGAATTGAAAGCTTAGTTGTAAGAGTTGATGGATAGAGGTTTCGCTCGACCAAGTTTCTCACCTTGGGGTGCACCAGTATTGTTTGTGAAAAGAAGGAAGGAACCATGAGGTTGTGCATCGACTATCGTCACCGAATAAAGTGACAATAAAGAATAAATATCCGTTACAGCGTATGGATGATTTGTTTGATCAACTAAAGGAGCCTCGGTGTTTTCAAAGATAGATTTGAGATCGGGCTATTATCGATTCTTGGTTCGAGATTCAGATATACCCAAAACTGCTTTCAGAACGAGATACGATCACTACGAGTTCTTAGTGATGCTGTTTGGGCTCACTAATGCCCCTGCGGTATTTATGGATTTGATGAATCGGATCTTCAGACCGTTTTTGGATCGGTTTGTAGTTGTGTTTATCGATGATATTTTGGCCTATTCGAGAAATGAAACCGATCATGTTGAACACCTGGGATTAGTGTTACAAATTTTACGGGATAAGCAGTTATATGCTAAGTTCAGTAAGTGTGAGTTCTGGTTAAGAGAGGTTAGCTTCTTGGGTCATGTGGTATCTGCATCGGGTATTCGAGTTGATCCGAGCAAAATTTCAGCCATACTTAACTGGAAGCCTCCGAGAAATATTACTGAGGTTCGGAGCTTTTTGGGACTTGTCGGTTACTACAGACGGTTTGTAAAGGGTTTTTCGATGATAGCCACACCAATGACGAAACTGCTTCAGAAAGATGTTAAGTTTGAATGGACAGAAAAATGTCAGAAAAGTTTCGATCAACTAAAGACTTATTTGACTGAAGCTCCAGTACTAGTGCAGCCCGAATCAGGCAAAGAGTTTGTCATTTACAGTGATGCATCCTTACTTGGGTTGGGTTGTGTATTGATGCAAGAAGGTCGAGTTGTAGCTTATGCGTCGAGGCAATTGAAGCCACATGAGAAAAATTATCCAACCCATGATCTCGAATTAGCTGCCATCATATTCGCTTTGAAAATATGGAGACATTACTTATTTGGTGAGAAGTGCCATGTATTTTCGGATCACAAAAGTCTCAAATATTTGATGACTCAAAGAGATTTTAAATTTGCGACAAAGACGTTGGCTCGAGTTGTTGAAAGATTATGAGCTTGTCATTGACTATCACCTGGGAAAGGCTAATGTGGTTGCGGATGCTTTAAGTCGTAAATCACTGTTTGCCTTACGAGCAATGAATGTACACTTGTCTGTTCTATCCGATAATGTGTTAGTAGCAGAATTAAAGGCTAAACCATTGTTGATTCATCAAATTCGTGAAGCTCAGAAAGTCGATAATGAATTGGTTGCAAAACGGGCTGAATGTATTTCGAATATGGAGTCAGAGTTTCAAATAGATGATGACGATTGTTTGAGGTTCAGAATTCGATTGTGTGTTCCAAGAAATTCAGAACTTATTTCGATGATCTTGAGCGAGGCTCATAGTAGCTGAATGTTTATCCACCCGGGTAGTACAAAAATGTACAATGATTTGAAACGTCAGTTTTGGTGGCCCGGTATGAAACGAGACATTTCTGGCTTTGTTTCGAAGTGTTTGATATGTCAACAAGTGAAAGCGGAACATCAAGTGCCTTCAGGATTACTTCAGCCGATCATGATATCCGAGTGGAAGTGGGATCGAGTCACGATGGATTTTGTATCTGGATTGCCATTGTCATCAAGCAAGAAAGATACGATCTGGGTTGTTGTTGATAGACTGACAAAGTCGGCCCATTTTATCCCTGTACGTATAGATTACTCCCTTAACAAGCTAGCTGAAATGTATGTATCTCAGATTGTAAGGTTACATGGAGTACCCGTTTCTATTGTGTCAGATAGAGATCTGAGATTCACATCGCGATTTTGGAAGAAATTTCAAGAAGCTTTGGGTACCAAATTGCATTTCAAAGACCGCTTTTCATCCCTGCACCGATGGTCAATCTGAGCGGATAATTCGGATACTCGAGGATATGTTGAGATGTTGCATTCTTGAGTTTAGTGGTTCGTGGGAACGGTATTTACCTTTGATTGAATTCGCCACAACAATAGTTTTCAGTCAAGCATTAAGATGGCACCTTACGAGGCTTTGTACGATCGTAAATGCCGTACACCATTGTTTTGAACCGAGCTCGGTGAAAGTAAAATTTTCGAGTTGATTTGATTAAAGATGCTTTGCGTAAAGTAAAATAATTCGTGAAAGTATGAAGGCGAGATCGATCGTCGTAAGTCGTGACGCGGATTTAAAACGAAGAGATATTGAGTATCAGGTGGGAGACAAAGTGTTTCTTAAAGTTTCACCTTGGAAAAAGATACTCAAATTTGGCTGTAAGGGCAAACTGAGTCCGAGGTTCATAGGGCCGTATGAAATATCCGAACGAATTGGTCCAGTGGCATATAGATTGATTTTACCCCCTAATCTCGAAAAGATTCACAACGTTTTTCATGTTTCGATGCTTCGACGTTACAGATCTGATCCTTCGCACATAATTAATCCCTCAGAGGTTGAAATTCAATCTAATTTGAGTTATGAAGAAGAACCGATTCGTATCCTAGCTCGTGAGGTGAAAGAGTTGCGAAACAAAAGGGTTCCGTTAGTAAAGGTGTTATGGGTCAAACACGGGATCGAAGAAGCTACTTGGGAAACCGAGAACTCTATGAAAGAACGATACCCAAACCTATTTACCGGTAAGATTTTCGGGGACGAAAATTTCTTAAGTGGGGGAGAGTTGTGACAGCCCTAAATTGACCCTAGTCGGAAAGTGGTTTCGGGACCACGAAACCGAGTCATAAAAAATAATTAACAGTCATATTCGATGCTTATTATATGTGAATATGAATGTGTGGAAGTTTCATAATTTAATTTGGTCAGTATATGTGAAATTTATTAGTAGGGACTTATGTGAGACAATTGTGAAGTGTGTTAGACTAATGTAAAAGTGAGCTAATAGTGCATGATGTAGAAAAAAGTGTACTTGCATGTCAAATTAGCCAAAGTATGGATAGTGGCCGGCCATGGTATGGGTTATTAATGATAATATGTATTTTCTATTAACATTTTTAGATTATAAAATGAGTTAATGAATTAAGAATAATAAAATATGAGGGAGTGGGAGGAGAAACCAAAGTTGTTTCATCCTTGCTCCTCCATTTTGTCAGTAACTTGAGGGAGGAAGAAGAAAGGAGTTCTCTTGCTTCATGTTCGGCTTGGATGATGATTAGGAAGAGGTAAGTACTTTGAAATTCTTGGAAATTTATGTATAAATAAGGTGGTTAGTTCAAGTTCTATTCATTCCATGGATTAAGTTTTGGTTGTTTGGAGGTTTGATATTCGGCCAAGTAGTTTGAAGCTCTTAGTACATATATTTTTTTTTCTTTCTTGAAGGTTGAAATTGGTTTGTTCTTAAGGAGGTGCCGAATGTGGTCATTGAAGGGCCTTGATGAACAATATGTGTGGCTTGGGTTTATAACATTCGGTTAAGGAAGTTTGTGTGCTAGCAAGTTTGGTTTAATATATATAGATGTAAATCACCTTGTATTTGATAATTTGAAGAGTAGGAAATGGCAAATTAAAATGATGTTGGGTAAATTTTTAGTTTAGTTGTGCTTAAGCATTCGACATTAATAGTTGATATTGGCTATGAAAGTATGAAAGATTAGAGATTATTTTTTTTAAAATGAATTATGACCTTAATATGAACAAGATAGAAAGTCGGTTATAGATGTGATTGAGTGATTCGGTCATTGATGGGCATTATGGTAACCTAATTGTAGTTTGCTACCTTCAATTTCGAGATGGAAATTGTATATATAAGCTAAGTTGAGCGGTTAGGGCCGAATGAGGTATATAAGATATTAAAGCATGCTAGAATTAGACATTAGTGAAAATGTGTGATGGTACTAAATTCCCTACTTGAATTCGGTTAGGTATAGTCATGGTATGAGCTCATTAGGGATACTACCTTATAAGTGAATGTAGCTTTAGTTAACTTTATGTGTTATGCGTGTGTTAAAATAATTAATGATTTGGATGTTATTATAGGTATTTATGCTAAAGAATTTTTCGGCTATGTTTTGTACCCATGTGATGACTCTAATGTCTAATATAATTAGGTATATAGTTTGTTTCATTATTAAAAATAAGGGTTAAGTACCTTGAATTTCTCTTTGATGTTCAAAATGATTAAATCAATTTATTTGTTAAATTAAGCTCAAGAGCAAAGGGGAACTAAATCTGATAAAGGAAAGGAAAAAGTGATCGAATAGCCGTTGAAATCGTTCGACAACATCCGAGGTAAGTCTTTGAGTAATGAAATTTAGCTTATGATTTAATAAGGCAATTATTTGCCTATGAGCATAATAATTAACTTTTGACCTGACGATTCTACTTGAATTACATGATAAAATAAATAAGTAAGGTATTTACTTGTAGCCGAATGGTTATGGAAATCTTGTGGATTAACGAAACGGGATCATGTTATTTGTTTAGGATTAATGAATTGAACGATGTATGGTTAGTAAACATGCTGTAATTGTATTCGAGTATCAGGAATGATATCCAGATGTGATATGATATATACATATGCATATATGTGTGAATGCTAATCGGGGTCTAAATCCGAGCTTGGTCTCGAAGGGCTTTTGAGCCAGTGCTAATAACCGAACTTAGTTTCGAAGGGCTTTAGAGCCAGTGTCATGACCGGACTTAGTTCCGAAGGGACTTAGTCTCGGGTACGGGGCGCTACATTGACCGTTAGTACTAAACAACAATGTCGACGTGGCTAATAACAAATACCATGTAATCTATCATGCCTTAAAGTATATGAGGTTAATTACTAAAATTTTACCTAGGCTTGATAATTAAGTTGTTCGTGCACTCCTTAAAGATCCTAAGTTTTATCCATTCCTTTCCCATTTCTTTTCTTTTTATTTTTAGCAAATTAGGATGAAATTCACTCTAAAATAAATATGAATTGATGTAAAAACTTAATAAGAATGGGTAGCAGTTCAATGATTAACACACCACTTCCCCCTTAAAGAACCAAGTTTGAGCTACACTTCCCTCAAAGAACATTTTTACCTTTGGCAGCTAAAAGGAAAAATTATATGTCGACCCCTAAGGTTTGAAAACCCTAGGCATTTAGCCATTCCTTTCCTAATTACATTTGGATTTTGATTTATTTTTCATCCCAACTAGAATTGCTTCCTCTATTCACTATATCTTCTTCTTCTTTTTTTCTCCCCCTTTTCATTTTCATCATATTTCACATTATTTTGTTGTTAAACATTTTCTTTGCTTTCTAAATCAAAATCTATTCTTGATTCAAGGCATTTTTCAATTGGTTTCATAGTCACCAATAGAAATGTTCTTAATCTTCGCTAAGAATCGGTAAGTTTAATTCAATTTCGATAATTAATCCCAAATTCTTGTAGTATTTACGTCTGAAGCTAATCTTTCATTTGAATTAATGAATCTTTTAATAATCTTGTTGAAATTCTCAGTAATATTGATAATCTTGAACAATAACCTTAATTTGTGTATAGATGTCGTTTGAAGAACCCGTTATAAGTGCGTCAGATCAGATATGAATGCGAGGGACGTCATTCAAGATCCCGGTGAAAAGTGTATGTTCTTTTACAAGCAAATCAGGGCAAATTATAACTCAGAATAGGGTCACACAGCTAGCCACTCAGGCATATAGGCCACACGTGCGAACCACACGGCCATCTCCCCCTGAAACCCTAGGAGATTCTATTCTCACACACCTAGAACCCTCCACATGGTCGTGACTCCCTTGTACCTTGATTTTGCAAATTCCATATGGCCATAGTTTGTTAGACGGTCGTGTAACCCCTCCACATAGCTTGAGGCATTACACACGATCTGGTCACATAGCCGTGTGCCCCTATTTTACAATTTTACCTAAAATTTTTGTAAACTATTCAATTTAGTCCTCCCATGATCCTAGAACTGATTTGAGTCTTTGATATTATGAAGAATATAGAATTCATGATTTGAGTCGTTAGATTATTACTATATGAGCATGATATGTGATGAATACTTGCCTTCTATGTCTGAGTTACTGATTAATTGTTATTGTTTTCACTAAATTATTAGTTGCATGAACAATATCCTTACTGTATTGATAAACCGAATAAATGATGAACATATCTATTACTATTGTTAATATAAACACATGTTAAACATGTTTACTATTTCTGTACTATATTGATGCTCGCATGTCATATTACATTACGTGGGGTGGGACGATTTGAAAAGAGGAAGTACTGGCAGTTTTAACCATAAACACTAGTGGTTTATCTACAAATTACTGGCAGCTTTATCTACAAACTGTTGTGCATTTACAACCACTGACAATGTATTAATCTGCAAACACTAGTGGTTTATCCATTTGTTTTTTACTGAAAACTATTATCTACAAACCCAATCTGTATTCACAACCATTAGTGGCGTATTAACCTAAAAACACTAGTGGTTTATCCATTTTTTTATTGGTAGCTATCTACAAACCCGTTCTGTATTCACAACTACTAGCAGTGTATTAACCTGCAACACTTGTGGTTCAACCACAAATTAGAGTACCCGAGATATAAGAGTTCTCGGGAACTATTACTGTGGAGTATAACAGTAGGGTAGGACTTATCTTTACTGATAAACTCAACTTGTATTGCATTGCATTGACACGCATAAGCATGATCATTGAACTACCAAAATACTGCTATATCATATGATTATTATTGTACTAAAAACTATTATTATGTATGCTTGAATTTCTAGTTTGCACTAATTTTCTTGTGATTGAACTCACATTAAGCATCATAGCTCACTCCCTCTTTAATTCTCATCCTTTCAGATAATCCACCATGTTAGGACAATGACACGACATACAGAGGGTCTCGGCTTAGTTTTTTACTCATGCAATTATTTTAGGCTCGTTATTTGATTTGCTCCATTACTCAGTTTTTACTCAATTTTTGTATTGCTTGACATTTAATTTGATTTTAGGACATTGAATTAAGAGTACTTAATTAGCTACGCATGAACCTCAATTTTTATTAAAATTGTAAATAGATATCATTTTACCGCTGCTACAATATATTTAAAATTTTGAGTATTACATAATTTGGCAATTAAGTAAGTTTTCCTCTAAGATAAACAAATGTATTAGAAAGACTATTTTCAAAACTCGGATAGCTTACTAGGTCATTTCAGTGGCTAATGTAATATTCCGAATTCGAGTCTAACGTCTATGCCAGTTTAGAAAGGTTACATAATCATTAATTGCTGACATAGTAGTTCCATGTCATCACTGTAACACCCCTAACCCGTTTCCATTGCCGGATTAAGGCTAAGGAGCATTATCATACTATAGGAAACATTTAATCATCATATCATTCAACATGTTATTAATATCATAAAAAATCATTCATACTCATGCATATTGTCCTTAAATCGAGCCCTTGAGGCTCTAAAAATAACTTAGAAGCAAATCAGGACCAATTGAAAATAATTTGAAAAGTTTAGAAAAAAGATATAAAATTTGCAAAACAAGGGTCACAGGGCTGTGTGCCTCACGCGGCTGAGACACACACCCTCACGCGGCTGAGACACACACCCATGTCTCAAACTGTGCAACCTTCGAACTAGGGACACAAGGCAGTGTCCTAGCCCATGTTCCCACCCATGTAACTCTCTGAGTAAGGTCACAAGGCCATATCACACCCCCATGTGCTAGGCCGTGTAACTCTCTGAGTTGCCCCACACACCCATATGCCAAGCCATGTGTTAGGTCGTGTGACTCACTAGCTTGAACCTTAAGAAATGCCCAGATGACACACGACCATGTCGTTAGGCCGTGCGCCTTACACGGCTGAGTCATATGCCCGTGGGAACCCAAAATTTACCTAAAAATAAGACTTTTCAATCCATTCCATGCAGAACATTTCAACCCAATTTAAGCACACTTCAAAGGAACCTAAGCATCACCCAATCAACATCAAAATGCCAATTCAAGATCCTAATTTAACTAACTAATATTCCATTCAAAGGCACCACATTTCATCAAAACATTTCTAACCAAAGCAAAACAATTTAGGTACATTTCAAACACAACTTTGTTCTTCTAACTACCATCACATAACAATCACTTAACCATTCACATTTCCACTTCAAACATACCATGTAAGGGCTTATATTTCAAGTGCTTAAAATAACCAAAAGACTTTAACCTACCAAAGCACTTAAAATCCATCAAACAAAACTTAAGTTCAAAAGCATATTTGAACCAAATGACCATTACACATTCATAAACTATTACTATACAAAATCCTATACATGCCATATAACCAAGATCTTCAAAATCTACCAAATTAGTCCTAGAGATAGTGTGATTCTTTAAGCTTGATCTAATCTACCAACTGTAACAGCACGATTTAGGGCCTAGTAGGAATAGTGGTCTCAGGACCACAAATTCGAGATTAGAAAATTTATTTCATTTCAAATATGAGGTTATAACATGGTTATATTGGTGTATGAAAAATTTAGTGGGTCAATTTTAACGTTTGTGAGCCCAATTGCGAAAAAGGACTAAATTGCATAAAAGGTAAAAGTTACATTTTAGTGCCCAAATATATTAAATAGCTAGAGAATATATAAATTGGGGACCTTTAAAGGGAAATTAGACCCTTTTTAAGAGTGTTGGCTGGCCATGGGTGATAGAAAATTATATGGTCAAAAATATTAGGTGGATAATGTCTTTTTTAGTGATAAAATAATGCCTATGCCTAGCCTTCATATTTTTCTCTTCATTCTCTTCTTCTTAGCTGAATTTTCCAGAAAAAAGAAAGGGTTTTGAGAGCTTTAAAATTTCAGCTACTTAACATCTCTAAAAGTAAGTGATTTTAATGGCTTTTCTTAAATATTTTTGTATTTTTGAGACCCTTGGAGCATGAGCTTTCAAATAAGGGGTCTATTTTGCAAAATGGTCAAGAGTTTAGGATTTTTCCTTGGATGTATTTGTGATAGTTTCTGAATTTTTATGGAAGAATATGAGTCCTAGTTGTGTCATAAACAACTTTTGTGAAAGGTGTTAGCATGAAAACACCTAAAGGGACTATTTTGCATAAGTTGCAAAATAAGTAATAAGTGTGTGAAATAATGAAATTTTGGAGTTGCTATAAGAGTAAAAAGAGTTTAGATAGACTTGAAATACAAATAAATTCGATAAAAATCAATTTTCGAGCATAGGGGTAAAATGGTCATTTTGCCAAAGTCTATGGGCAAAATGGTCATTTTACTAAAGATGTGAATTTATGATTTCCTAATTATAATTAGTGACTAAATGAGTACATTTTATTATTATAGATCAAGATTTTCCAAAGTCGACCCCAGATCGGGAAAAAGCCAAGCAATCCAATTAAGTCGACTAGTCGGGTACATTTTGTAAGCCGAGGTAAGTTGTATGTAAATAATACAATTCATTATTAATGTATGCATTTGAATTGTCATTGAATTGATATAGTATGATTTGCTAGATTGTGAATTGAGATTGTATAGTGATGATTGAGATAGTAGAAAGATCTAGTTGGGACCCTAGGAACAAACCGGATATTCATGCCGTAACATTCGAGTTTCTTGTGTGCCAGTGTAAGACATGTCTGGGACATGCATCGGCGTAGAGATGAGTGCCAGTATAAGACCATGTCTAGGACATGGCATTGGCACAGAGATGAGTGCCAGTATAAGACATGTTTGGGACATGCATCGACGTCGATGATGATAGCCAGTGTAAGACGTGTCTGGGACACGCATCGGCTAAGAGTTGTGCTAGTGTAAGACATGTCTGGGACATGAATCAACACATGTATACTAGAGCTAGTATAAGACCATGTCTGGACATGGCATCGGCCTCGATGATAATAGCTAGTGTAAGACGTGTATAGGACACACATCGGCTAAGAGTTGTGCTAGTGTAAGACATGTCTGGTGTAACACCCCAAACCCGTGACCGTCACCGGATTTGACCACGTGGTGTTACCGGTCTTACTTCCCTTATTACTCTCTTTGCAATATTTGATTGCTGTTCCAGGCAGGCTATCTAACTGCGTCACTGTCGCCTTAAAAATCATATCTCGAGTTTCAAAACATGGAAACTGATTCCGTAAATTTTCCCTGAATTTAGACTCATATATCTATCCATGGATTTATTTATAGAATTTTTGGTCAGGCCAATTGGTACAGTTTATTAGTTAAAGTCGCCCATGTTACAGGGGTCGACTACACTGATCTTCGCGCATTACGACCTGGATATCTTCTCGTAAAGAGCTTCAATACTCATGCAGTTTGTTTCTAATGAAACTAGACTCAAAGGGGAATCTGAACATATAAGGCACGACTTCCAATTCCTTCTGGATAATTTATGGTAAATTTTCAAAGTCGAGACAGGGGATCCAGAAACCGTTCTGGCCCTGTCTCACGAGAACTTTAATATCTCTCAGTATACTGCTCATATGGTCGTTTCGTTTCATCCATATGAAAATAGATTCATCAAGGTTCAATTTCATAATTTATTCACTATTTAATTCTACTTATACTATTTTTAGTGATTTTTCAATCTCATATCACTGCTTCTGTCCTCAACAGTTACTGCAGTAGACTATGCCAATTTCATGAATCTTTCCTTGACCTTACTAATCATCCATCATACATGACACAAATTATGGCCACCTTATCAAAATTAAAGTTTCTAAGACTCGTGGCTATAGGTTCTAGCATCCCACTCAACGACCACATAGGCCATTTTTCACATGGCTTAAAGTTTACAACCCACAATTCAACAAAACATAATAGCCTATACATGCCAAATGTTCTCCTAGTTCAACTACGAAGACAATACCAAAAGATTTCCAGCCGGTGTGATGACTTCAACGACGGTTCCAAGCACGCAAACAATACGAGTCCAAGAGACCTAAAATGGGTGACAAGAAAACACCGAGTGAGTTTATAACTCAAGAAGTCATAAGCATTCAACAACCATCCATTAATAAAGTTACCACAACATGAAACAATAAACGAGGCTAGGTACTCATCCATATCAAAACTATACCATAATTCGTCGGACCTTTCGGTTCAATCTCATACCAAGTCATACATCCACATTTCATATTCCACACAACAAGATATTTAAGGCATTTTCACATACTAACTCATTTCCACCACAACCATACAATTTCAATCATCACATAGATTTAAAGCTTACCAAGCTCAACCCCGAGCATGAACATATTGCCTATTCGTCATGAGCTCAAGGTACTTACCCGATCCGCTGCCCATACTCAACTCGATGGAGACACACCCTCCATATAATTGTCCGATCGGAGATATATATATATATATATAGAGAGAGAGAGTACGCACACACAGTACTTAATACTCGATTTCGCACACTTAGTGCCATGCGATTTAAGCCCGCACACATAGTGCCATACCCTTCGAGCTCGCACACTTAGTGCCATATATTTCCAGCATGCACACTTAGTGCCATATATTTCCAGCATGCACACTTAGTGCCATATATTTCCAGCATGCACACTTAGTGCTAATCTCGTCACCGTATCCATTTATACCCGCACACTTAGTGCCGAGACCAATACTTTAAGCATTTTACTACCTTTATACATTCAACAATGGCATCATTCCATACACGTACATTTCCATTTACACATCAACTCATTAAACACAATTGCATATATATTATGATCATTTAAATCAATACCAAATATATGCTTAATGACTTACCTTATATTGGATGAAACGATTTCCATTGGCTACTCGATTATCTTTGCTTTGCCTTTGTTTGATTTTCCCCTTTGATGTCTTGATCTAGAATAAATACATTTAGTAGTAAATTTTTTTATTCTAATGTACAACATCATGAATCAACTCAACCGAATTATCTCTATCACCCAAACTAAAATTCACACCTTAACTTCATCTCATTACCCCTTAAAGTCCGAATGCACACATACACAATTTATATACAAATTTCATCCTCACAATGTATATAATTCATTCGCCATTCACCACTCACCTAACAAAACTTCATATCAAATTTCCATGACCGATCACACCTATACTTACATTCCATATAGCGAACATTACTTGTATATGTACCCATAAATTAAATGTGAGAATTTAGCAAAGTTACCTTTGAAAGACTCACCGAACAACATGGAAATGTCCAGCTTTGGACAGCATTGAATTTTCAAATGAGACATGCATTAAACTTAACCGAATTTTTCATAAAATTTACAATATTGGACAGCATGTAAAAGCAAATTAAGGTAGCATAATAAGATAGTCACAATTGCACACGTCAACACATATTTGAGCAGCCATACCACACCATTTACTTCACCATTTAGCCACGGTTTCCAGAGCAAATTAATCCACACTCACCAAACAAAACTATCAAAATCTTACATGCATGTCGCATGCAACAACAATCTCAAGCATCGCAACACTTAAAACCGAACAGCTTAGGAAGAAATATAAAATATTTGCAAAGAACTCAATCAAAATTCCTCCAAGATGGAAATCACCTATTTGATTTGCTCCATTGTATTTCTCTATTATTGCTTCCTCTTCTTCTTCTAGTTATAACAATTGCAAAAGAAAGAAAACATGAACACTCCTTCTTCTTCTCAAGTCATGGTAATTGTAACAAAAATGAGAATGGATGAACAACAAGGATTTTTTCTTTTTCTTCCTCAACTCACGGCAATGGGGGACATTCACCATTCTCTTCTTTTTTTTTATTTCTTTACTACTAGCTTTCTATTTTATTGTTTCCTACATACATCACTAGCCTAACATGTTGGAAACATGTTTCCTTGCCCATCACTCTTGTCATGGCGGCCATTAGCTAATATCAAAGGGAATTTGACATGCAAGTCCACCCTTTGATTACATGCACTAATAGGCCACTTACATTTGCCTAGCACATTTCTAAGTTTTCTCACATAAGTCCTAATCACAAAAATTCATCTACAATTAAGCAAAATCCAAATATGAAATTTTCACACATTCATATTCACATATTCTAGACAATAAATATTACGTTCCAACATTTCAGTGACTCGGTTTAGCGGTCCCGAAACCACTTCCCGACTAGGGTCAATTTTGGGCTGTCACAACTCTCCCCCACTTAAGAAATTTTCGTCCCCGAAAATCTTACCGGTAAACAGGTTTGGGTATGGCTCTTTCATAGAGTTCTCGGGCTCCCAAGTAGCTTCTTCTATCCCGTGTTTGAGCCATAACACTTTCACTAGTGGAACCTTTTTGTTTCACAACTCTTTCACTTCACATGCTAGGATACGAATCGGTTCTTCTTCATAGCTCAAATTAGGCTGAACCTCGACCTCAGATGGAGTAATTACGTGTGTCGGGTTAGACCTATATCGTCGAAGCATCGAGACATGAAAAACGTTGTGAGTCTTTTCAAGCTCAGGGGGCAAAATTAATCGGTAAGCGACTGGCCCAACTCGTTCGGATACTTCATACGGCCCGATGAACCTCGGACTCAATTTGCCCTTACGGCCAAATCTAAACACCTTCTTCCAGGGTGAAACTTTGAGAAATACTTTGTCTCCAACCTGATATTCAATGTCTTTTCTTTTCAAATCCGCATACGACTTTTGGCGATCTGAAGCAGCTTTCAAACTTTCACGAATTACTCGAACTTTCTGCTCGGCATCCTTAATCAAATCAACCCCGAAGATTTTACTTTCACTAAGTTCACCAAAATAATGGGTACGGCATTTACGATCGTATAAAGCCTCGTAAGGCGCCATCTTAATACTTGATTGAAAACTATTATTGTAGGCGAATTCAATCAAAGGTAAATACCGCTCCCATGACCCACTAAACTCAAGGATGCAACATCTCAACATATCCTCGAGTATTTGAATTATCCGCTCGGATTGACCATCGGTTTGGGGATGAAAAGCAAGCTAAAATGCGCTTTGGTACCCAAAGCCTCTTGCAATTTCTTCCAAAATCGCGATGTAAATCTTGGGTCTCTATCCGACACGATAGAAATAGGTACCCCATGCAATCGAACAATTTGGGAGACGTATAATTCTGCCAATTTATCAAGCGAAAAATCCGTGCGGACAGGGATAAAATGAGCAGTCTTGGTCAGTCTATCAACAATGACCCAAACCGAGTCTTTCTTATTCTGAGTCAATGGTAACCCAGACACAAAGTCCATTGTTACTCGATCCCATTTCCATTCGGGTATCATGATTGGCTGAAGTAATCCCGATGGCACTTGATGTTCCGCTTTCACTTGTTGACATATCAAACACTTTGAAACAAATTCTGAAATGTCCCGTTTCATACCGGGCTACCAAAATTGGCGTTTCCGGTCATTGTACATTTTAGTACTACCCGGGTGGACTGACATTCGACTACTATGAGTCTCGCTCAAAATCATCGAAACAAGTTCCGAATTCCTTGGAATACATAATTGACCCTTGAACGTTAAGCAATCATTGTCATCAATCTGAAATTCCGATTCCTCATTCGAAACACATTCGGCTCGCTTAGCGACCAATTCGGCGTCGACCTTCTGAGATTCAAGTACTTGATGAATCAATAACGGTTTGGTCTCTAATTCGACTACTAGCACCTCATCAGGTGAAACGGATAGATGAGCATCCATCGCTCTCAAAGCAAACAGTGCCTTGCGACTTAAAGCATCGGCCACCACGTTGGCCTTTCCCGGGTGATAATCAATGATGAGTTCATAGTCTTTCAACAACTCAAGCCAACGTATTTGTCGCAGGTTTAAATCTCTCTGAGTCATCAAATATTTTAGACTCTTGTGGTCCGAATAAATGTGACACCTTTCTCCAAACAAGTAATGCTGCCACATCTTCAAGGCGAACACTATGGCTGCTAGTTCAAGGTCATGGGTCGGATAGTTTCTCTCATGCGGCTGTAGTTGTCTCGACGCGTAAGCCACAACTCGACCTTCTTGCATCAACACACAACCTAACCCAAGCAAGGATGCGTCACTGTATATGACAAACTCTTTACCGGACTCCGGCTGTACTAGTACCGGGGCCTCGGTTAAACAGGTTTTTTTTTTTGTTGATCGAAACTTTCTTGACAGCCTTCCGACCACTCGAACTTAACATCTTTTTGAAGTAGTTTTGTCATCGGTGCAGCTATCATCGAAAAACCTTTCACAAATCGTCGATAGTATCCGGCAAGCCCCAAAAAGCTCCTAACTTCGGTAACATTCTTCGGAGGTTTCCAATCGACTATGGCCGAAATTTTGTTCGGGTCCACCCTGACACCCGATGCGGACACCACGTGCCCCAAAAAGCTAACCTCTTTCAACCAAAATCCACATTTACTAAACTTTGCGTATAACTGCCTATCTCGTAAAATTTGCAACACTAGCCTCAGGTGCTCAGCATGTTCGGTTTCATCTCTCGAATAGACCAAAATGCCATCAATAAATACAACTACGAACCGATCCAAGTATGGCCTGAAAATTCTATTCATTAAATCCATAAATACCGCAGGGGCATTAGTGAACCCAAACGGCATCACCAAGAATTTGTAGTGACCGTACCTCTTTTTCACAAACAATACTGGTGCGCCCCATGGAGAAAAACTCGGTCGAGCGAAACCTCTATCCGTCAATTCTTGCAATTGAACCTTCAATTCCTTTAATTCCGTTAATGCCATACGATACGGGGCTATTGAAATCGGCGTAGTACTCGGTACAACTTCGATGCCGAATTCCACTTCTCGAACCGGTGGCAATCCCGGTAACTCCTCAGGAAAAACATCTGAATACTCACAAACCACTGGTACCGATTCGAGTTTCCTTTCCGTCTCTTTACTTTCAAGCACATACGCAAGGTATGTTTCACACCCCTTTTTCGTATGTCTCCGAGTGGTCATAGAAGATATTATCGCTGGCACTCCTTTTAAATCAGTAGACTCGACTCGGACTACCTCATTATTTGCACTCCTCTCGTGCGCGGATGGCATATACTCTAGCAGGAGCACGGGTCTCGGATCGGACAGCCGTATTAGAGGCTCCTCTCTGATTACCACCCCTACCTCCAGAAATTCTCGGGGGCCTACCTCCAGCCGTCGTTCCACTAGGTCTTGCACCTTGCGTCTTATTCCTCTCATCTAGCTCCGTGCAATCTCTAACGAAGTGGTCCTTCGAACCGCATCCATAACAGCCCTATTAATGCACTTACCCCAACATTCACCTAGGTGTCGTCTTCCACATTGGGGCATTCAGGTCTCTCTGACGATTATTGCCCACACTAGCTACCAAGTAGCTCGGAGTCCGTCAATGGTCGGGCTCGATGGAAATTCCGTAGTCGCCTCGCCTTATTAGTGTCCTCCCGAACTTCTTTACCGCGAGAACGGAGCTTTACTCACGATCTTTTACGATAATCTCTTGCTTCAAATTCAGCCTTCTTCTTTTCCTTTCCAAGTTCTTCCGCCTTGCGTGCTCGTTCGACTAGTGTTACGAACTCCTTTATCTCCAAAATACCCACTAGCGACTTTAAGTCTTCATTCAATCCTTCTTCAAATCTTTTGCACATAGCAACCTCATCAGCCACACACTCCGGGCATACCGACTAAGTCTTACGAACTCATGTTCAGATTCGATATCTGATCATCCGCCTTGCTTGAGTTCCAAGAATTCCTTACGCTTCGATCGATGAACTGTTGACTAATGTATTTCTTTCAAATTGGATTGAAAGAAATCCCAAGTAACGCGCTCATTTGGGACTATGGAAATTAAAGTCCTCCACCAATAGTAAGTGAGTCTCGCAACAAGGATATAGCACACTTAAGACATTCATCGGTGTGCATGACAGTTCATCTAACACTCGAATGGTGTTATCGAGCCGAATCGGCTCTTTCAAAGATCATCGGTGACTATGGCCTTGAACTCCTCGGCCCCGCTTCCTAATCAAGTCTCTGGTGGTTTGCTTAGCCTCACGGGATCGATGAATCGGAGGCATTGCGGACTCTTGGGGCGGAGTATTTAAATTCGGGAATGGTTGGACAGCCGGGTTGGTTCGGGCATATTATGCGACCCACTCATTCATCATGGTGAAGAAGGCTTGTTTCGCCTTCATTTTGATTATTCGCGGATGACCGAGGCTCAACAGCGGTGTCCCTTGCGCAGAGCAGCCGCTACACTTTCAACGTCATCCGCCAAGGGTCTCTACCCGGGTTCCATTTGCTACCCAAGACAAAAATTTCAACCGTCAAGTCATCACATTATTAAGCACTAACAATTTGGCATGTATAGCTAGACTCACAAGCGCTATGGTAGTCCTAGAACCGACTAAACCATAGCTCTGATACCAATAAAATGTAACACCCCAAACCCGTGACCGTCACCGGATTTGACCACGTGGTGTTACCGGTCTTACTTCCCTTATTACTCTCTTTGCAATATTTGATTACTGTTCCAGGCAGGCTAGCTAACTGCGTCACTGTCGTCTTAAAAATCATATCTCGAGTTTCAAAACTCGGAAACTGATTCCGTAAATTTTCCCTGAATTTATACTCATATATCTATCCATGGATTTATTTCTAGAATTTTTGGTCAGGCCAATTGGTACAGTTTATTAGTTAAAGTCGCCCATGTTACAGGGGTCGACTACACTGACCTTCGTGTATTACGACCTGGATATATTCTCGTACAGAGCTTCAATTCTCATGACGTTTGTTTCTAATGAAACTAGACTCAAAGGGGAATCTGAAAATATAAGGCACGACTTCCAATTCCTTTTGGATAATTTATGGTAAATTTTCAAAGTCGAGACAGGGGATCCAGAAACCGTTCTGGCCCTGTCTCACGAGAACTTTAATATCTCTCAGTATACTGCTCATATGGTCGTTTCGTTTCATCCATATGAAAATAGATTCATCAAGGTTCAATTTCATAATTTATTCACTATTTAATTCTACTTATACTATTTTTAGTGATTTTTCAATCTCATATCACTGCTGCTGTCCGCAACAGTTACTGCAGTAGACTATGCCAATTTCATGAATCTTTCCTTGACCTTACTAATCATCCATCATACATGACACAAATTATGGCCACCTTATCAAAATTAAAGTTTCTAAGACTCGTGGCTATAGGTTCTAGCATCCCACTCAAGGACCATATAGGCCATTTTTCACATGGCTTAAAGTTTACAACCCACAATTCAACAAAACATAATAGCCTATACATGCCAAATGTTCTCCTAGTTCAACTACGAAGACAATACCAAAAGATTTCCAGCCGGTGTGATGACTTCAACGACGGTTCCAAGCACGCAAACAATACGAGTCCAAGAGACCTAAAATGGGTGACAAGAAAACACCGAGTGAGTTTATAACTCAAGAAGTCATAAGCATTCAACAACCATCCATTAATAAAGTTACCACAACATGAAACAATAAACGAGGCTAGGTACTCATCCATATCAAAACTATACCATAATTCGTCGGACCTTTCGGTTCAATCTCATACCAAGTCATACATCCACATTTCATATTCCACACAACAAGATATTTAAGGCATTTTCACACACTAACTCATTTCCACCACAACCATACAATTTCAATCATCACATAGATTTAAAGCTTACCAAGCTCAACCCCGAGCATGAACATATTGCCTATTCGTCATGAGCTCAAGGTACTTACCCGATCCGCTGCCCATACTCAACTCGATGGAGACACACCCTCCATATAATTGTCCGATCGGAGATATATATATATATATATAGAGTACGCACACACAGTGCTTAATACTCGATTTCGCACACTTAGTGCCATGCGATTTAAGCCCGCACACATAGTGCCATACCCTTCGAGCTCGCACACTTAGTGCCATATATTTCCAGCATGCACACTTAGTGCCATATATTTCCAGCATGCACACTTAGTGCCATATATTTCCAGCATGCACACTTAGTGCTAATCTCACACCGTATCCATTTATACCCGCACACTTAGTGCCGAGACCAATACTTTAAGCATTTTACTACCTTTATACATTCAAAATGGCATCATTCCATACACGTACATTTCCATTTACACATCAACTCATTAAACACAATTGCATATATATTATGATCATTTAAATCAATACCAAATATATGCTTAATGACTTACCTTATATTGGATGAAACGATTTCCGATCGGCTACTCGATTATCTTTGCTTTGCCTTTGTTTGATTTTCCCTTTGATGTCTTGATCTAGAATAAATACATTTAGTAGTAAATTTTTTATTCTAATGTACAACATCATGAATCAACTCAACTGAATTGTCTCTATCACCCAACTAAAATTCGCACCTTAACTTCATCTCATTACCCTTAAAGTCCTAATGCACACATACACAATTTATATACAAATTTCATCCTCACAATGTATATAATTCATTCGCCATTCACCACTCACCTAACAAAACTTCATATCAAATTTCCATGACCGATCACACCTATACTTACATTCCATATAGCCGAACATTACTTGTATATGTACCCATAAATTAAATGTGAGAATTTAGCAAAGTTACCTTTGAAAGACTCACCGAACAACATGGAAATGTCCAGCTTTGGACAGCATTGAATTTTCAAATGAGACATGCATTAAACTTAACCGAATTTTTCATAAAATTTACAATATTGGACAGCATGTAAACGCAAATTAAGGCAGCATAATAAGATAGTCACAATTGCACACGTCAACACATATTTGAGCAGCCATACCACACCATTTACTTCACCATTTAGCCACGGTTTCCAGAGCAAATTAATCCACACTCACCAAACAAAACTATCAAAATCTTACATACATGTCGCATGCAACAACAATCTCAAGCATCGCAACACTTAAAACCGAACAGCTTAGGAAGAAATATAAAATATTTGCAAAGAACTCAATGAAAATTCCTCCAAGATGGAAATCACCTATTTGATTTGCTCCATTGTATTTCTCTATTATTGCTTCCTCTTCTTCTTCTAGTTATAACAATTGCAAAAGAAAGAAAACATGAACACTCCTTCTTCTTCTCAAGTCATGGTAATTGTAACAAAAATGAGAATGGATGAACAACAAGGATTTTTTTTTTTCTTCCTCAACTCACGGCAATGGGGGACATTCACCATTCTCTTCTTTTTTTTATTTCTTTACTACTAGCTTTCTATTTTATTGTTTCCTACATACATCACTAGCCTAACATGTTGGAAACATGTTTCCTTGCCCATCACTCTTGTCATGGCGGCCATTAGCTAATATCAAAGGGAATTTGACATGCAAGTCCACCCCTTTGATTACATGCACTAATAGGCCACTTACATTTGCCTAGCACATTTCTAAGTTTTCTCACATAAGTCCTAATCACAAAAATTCATCTACAATTAAGCAAAATCTAAACATGAAATTTTCACACATTCATATTCACATATTCTAGTTCCAACATTTCGGTGACTCGGTTTAGCGGTCCCGAAACCACTTCCCGACTAGGGTCAATTTTGGGCTGTCACATCTGGGACATGCATCAGTACGTGTATACGAGAGCTAGTATAAGACCATGTCTGGGACATAACATCAGCCTCGATGATGCTAGCCAGTGTAAGACCATGTCTGGGACATGACATCGGCAACTTATCCCATGTTCGAGGCTTATAGAATATCCGGTAGTTTTTTGAAAGGTTCAATTTTAAAGGTTATGAAAGAAACTTAAGAAGGAAAGTATAATAATGTTTTAAGTGATACAGGTACCTATTTGGTATGCATGAGTAATAAGCTCAAATTAGAAATTGTGTATTGAGTAGACGGTAATGAGTAAGTTAAGTTTAAACTTACCTTTGAGTTATGAACATGATGACTAATGGTGAAATTGTCATTGTATATTTATTTATATGCAACTTACTAAGCTTTATGCTTACTCTTTTTCCTTTCTATTTTCTTTCAGTGCCGCTTAATTTTCCAAAGATCCTTTAAAGTCAAAGATATCAATCACACTATCAATCAAAGCACTTGGTATAGTACAAAACTTCTTTTGAGTATGGCATGTATATGGCTAGACTAGGATGTTGACTTAATGTTAAATTGGATGTGTATTTTGGCTTAAGTTAAAAGCCCTTCATTTTGTATCAAGCCTAGAATAATGGCTATTATTCATTTGGCAAGTGGTTATAATATTCTTTCTATGAATGAATTGGTGTCTATTGTGGTAAAAAAATTAGTATGTTGGAATGATCTTGTGTAGGTTGTGCAACATGAGTGACAAAATGGCTTGGAAATGGCCTTCTTTTGTCCACACAGGCATGATACACGGGCTTGTGTATAGACCGTGTGTAACATACGGCTCACTCCTATGAGTGTGTGCTTTGGCCGTGTGTCCCCTGCACTTAAACTTTTTAGTCAGTGTTGAACACGGGTAGGCCACATAGGCATGTGCCATGGCTGTGTCTTAAAGTTAGTATCGTACACGGGCAGGTCGCATGGGCGTGTGCCATGGCCGTGTGTTGAAGTCAATGTTACACACGGGCTAAGGGTATGGGCGTGCCCAAGCCACACGGGCGTGTGGAGCCTAAAGCATAAAGTTTTTCCAAGTTTATCTTAAGTTCCCAGTTTGGTCCTGAACCATCTTGAATGTATGTTTTGGGCCTTGTAAGGCCATTTAAGGGACAGATTGCTTATAAAACGAAAAGTTTTAATTTGATCAAGATTTTACAACCTGATTTTCCTAAGATTGACTGAGTTTAAGTTAGGTAGCACCTCAAACCCTATTACAGCTTTGGATACGGGTGAGGGATGCTACATTTAGTAGTATCAGAGCCAGGCTTAGTCGGTTCTAATGTAACAACCTAATTTTTAGTGGTGTCAGAATAGTGATTCGAGATCACTAAATCCAACAAATGAGTAGGAAATATTATTAATTTAGTGAGTATAAGTTAAATGTGAAGTTAGGAAAAATTTTGAAGTAGTGAATAGTGTACTGAAAATAAATATTAAAATAATTAGAATCGAAAACGAGGTATCGAGACCTCAAGAATTTTAAATCGAGCCATAAATATTTTTATTAATATTTATGTAGTATTAATAAGTCAATATTAAAGTTTCGTCAAGAAATTTTAAAGTTTTGATAGTTAATTGAACAAAAAGGACTAAATTGTATTAAATGCAAAATTGTGGGAAATGATTAAATAGCTTAAATGATAAAAGAAAGAGGGTTTAAAAGGCAAATAGACCCATGGTATCTTTGGGCTGGACGAAAATGACATGAAATCAGCAAGAAAATAAGGAGAATTAAGGGTAAAATTGCTAAATTGCAAAATTTACTTAATAAAGCTAGGACTAAATCTAGATTTCTCTTTATTTTCTGCATTCTCATCAGCAAAAACACCATGGAAGAGTTCCCTTAAGCTTGTTTTTCATATTTTTACTTCAAGTAAGTTCAATTCTTGATTATTTCTTGAATTTTTTGTGTTTTTGTAACTTTTACAACTAGGTCCACTTGTTAAATTCATTAGTTTTTGATTCTATGAAAGAAATTGAAAGTTTCTATGAATATTTTCTGGAAGTATATGATAATTTGGCATAGAATTAGAGCTTTGAATTGTTTATATGCTGATTCTATTGAAAGAATTGAATAGAAAGTGAATGTTTGGGACCTAATTGTAAAAGAGTTTGAAGTTAGAGTTTTATGTAGAAATTCTAAATTTCAATAGTTATGAAATAACTTATAATGTCTAGGAAAAATATTAATTGAGAAAATTATCTTAATTGAGGGGTTAATTAAGCAAGGACTGAATTGTATGAATTGTGAAATTTGGGGCAAAATGGAAATCAACATTTTGCACTAAAACTGTTTTGGACAGCAGCAGTAGTCTAACTTTGAAAAATCACCAAAAATTGTAGAAATGGAATTATAAGATGAATAAAATATGAAATTAAATCTTATTGAGTCTAGTTTCTTATAGAAGAAATTATGTAAGCAATGGAATTGTAAATCATGAGATGTGATAAATTTTGTGAGACAAGGTCAGAATGATTTTGGGTTCCCCTGTTCTGACTTTGTAAAATCATAAAAAATTGGATAAAAATAATTAGGGGCTTAAATTTATATTTTTAGAATCTTTAATGAGTCTAGAGAAACAAACGGGAACATCATTCAAATCCTGTATGAGGAGATAATTAATTTTTAGTGAAGAAGGGTCGAACTGTCGACATGACGTAATGGGGAGACTTCAATGAATAAACTGTATTAATTGGCCCAACCAAAAATTATTAAATTTTTATGGTAAGAAGATATGTGAGTTTAGTTTTAGGGAAAATTAGCGGATCTTAATTTTGAGTTTCGTAGCTCCAGATATAAATAATTTAGTGACTACGACACGGGTGGATAGTTTGAATATTCACATAAGTAATTAGTGAAAATTATGGATAAGGTTACTTACAAGTGTGTTATTTATACCAAGGATGTGGATGGAGAGGAGAAGGAGGAAAAATATATGAATGACTCGTGTATAAATTAAACACATGCCCGATTATAATCGATAAGTGTTGGACTAGAAATGATATAATGTTTTATTTAGAATATTTATTATGAAATTATGATTATCGTTATAATACAAAATTTGAACTTGTGAGTTTATACGGCTAAATTTTAGTGATTATTTGTTAATTTTATGAATTTCAGATGTGTTATTTCATATGTATTGATGATAAAATCATGAATAATGTAAAAGCGTGAAAATTGAATGAATGATCAAATTAAGCATTTCAGTTCAGTGACAAGATGAATTGAAGGAAAAGACCATGGTTGGACCATGGCAACAAGTGATAAGTGATAGCTTCGGCTACACTTATCTGATCAAGGATAATTGAAAGTGATAAGTAACAGCTTCGGCTACACTTATCTGATCAAGGACAAATGACAAGTGAAAAGTGGTAGCTTCGGCTACCTGATCAGTGAAAAGTGGTAGCTTCTGCTTCCTAATCAGTGAAAAATGGTAGCTCCGACTACCTGATCAGTGAAAAATGGTAGCTCCGGCTACCTGATTAGTGAATAGTGGTAGCTTCGGCTACAAGTGACAAGTGATTTCCGTATAAGACCATATCTGGGATATGGCATCAATAAGATATGTGATTCGTATAAGACCATAGCTGGGCTATGGTATTGGTATGTGATATGTGATTACGCATAAGACCATAGCTGGGCTATGACATCGATATATGAAGATGTGTAAGACCATAGTTGAACTATGGCATCGAGTAAATGAAGTACTCAATTTCGTAAGACGTTCACTAATTTGACAAAGTTTGGTAAGTGTTACATGGAATTATGTGATACAGAAAGTACGAGTTGATAAGATATGAGTATAGAACTTGGTTGATAAATGAATTCATTTGTGATTATATAATTGTTCATCTTGAATGTACTGTCCATATGTATTGATAATTCAAACGTATTAATGAATAAAGTTTCGACATGGAATAAATTGAACACGAGACAAATAATTATGAAATTGAACTCGGAATTCATGAAAATGACGGTTATTGATATATGGAGACATGAGACATTGGTATATGAATATGGAAAATGTTTGATAAATGTGTTTATTCATAATTATGGAATTATATACCTCATGTTTACTATTCGCATAAAGATGATATTTCAAATACTTTGGTTATTTAAGCTTAAATATGAAACAGTATAAAATCAAGATAAGTTGTTATAAAAATATATTTAGATTACAGAGATATGGCTGATATATGTTGTATGATTACATAACGTGAAATTGTGTATATATATGAGAAATTTAATGAGAAATGATCCCATACACGTTTCTTGTTATTTATATGAAGTGTGCGACTGACAAGGGTGATGAAGTTATAAACAGAGAGTTACACGGGTTGAAAACATGGGCATGTGACTCTCCAAAATGTAAAAATTTTCTAAGTGTTGCAAAAGTTTCATATGTTTACGATTTGGTCCCGAACCACCCTGAATGTATGTTTTGGGCCCCGTAGGCCCATATAAGGGACATTAAACATATGTATGAAAGTTTTTAATTTAGAAGAAATTTTATGGCAGATTTTTACATGATTGATCATATTAAGTTCGGTAATGCCTCGTACCCTATTCTAGGCTTGGAATACGGGTAGGGGGTGTTACATCTAAGACTAACCTATCTAAAGTATGAGTCTAGCTATGCATGCCATATATATATTAATAGTGTGACGATTCCTGAAAATTATAAATTGTGTTTTTATATAGTAATGGATCCTGATAGAACCAAAACGGATGACGTGGAAAGTAATGCGTCGGCTCCCACAGAAGAGACCGCGCCAGTAGAGAGTGAGCCCATAAGTATGGGCCAAGGCAAAGGGGCTAGGGAAGCCTACCTCTGAATGATGGACGTTTGGTATACAGAGTTCGTTCGTGCGAACCCAAACACTCCATGTTCCACACCTCCTCTGATTCCTCAGTATGCCCCGGTGGCTCCGCAAAGTGCAGACATGTTCAGGAGAGAGAAGCCTCTGGTAGACAAGATCTGGAAGCAAGGGGCCGAGGAATTTTGAGCTAGTGTAGATGATGACCCGGAGAGAGCGGAGTTTTGGCTAGAAAATACCATGAGGGTATTCGACGAGCTGTCATGCACACCTGAGGAGGGTGTGAAGTGTGCCATGTCACTCTTACGAGACTCGGCTTATCAGTGGTGGAATACTCTCGTGTCTGTGGTACCGAGAGAAAGAGTAACTTAGGAATTTTTCCAAGAAGAGTTCAGAAAGAAGTACATTAGCCAGAGGTTTATAGACCAGAAAATGAAGGAATTTTTAGAGTTGAAGCAAGGCAATAAGACTGTTACGGAGTATGAACGTAAGTTTGTAAAACTCAGTAAGTATGCGCGAGAATGCGTATCTACAGAAACCATCATGTGTAAGAGATATGAAGATGGCCTCAATGAAGATATTCTAGCGTTTGTTGGCATTCTTGAACTACGAGAATTTGTAGCACTTGTTGATAGAGAGTGTAAGGTAGAGGAGCTGGTAAAAGAGAGGAGAAAGGCAGCCATTGAGTCGCGGGATATGATAGGAGACAGATGGGGAAATCACAACAGTCCTCATCCAAGAGGTCGAAGGAATTCACTACTCAATTGAATACTTCGGTGGGATTCTCAAATAGATATAAGAACTGACAGAATATAACTTCGAGAGCCCAGACCACTTTGATCAGAAGTGTCGGTAGCCCTAGACCCAATAGACTAGAGTGCTCACAATGTGGGAGATGCCACTTAGGCGAATACCGAGTAAATGAGAGGGGTTGTTTCAAGTGTGGGCCACTAGACCACTTTATTCGCGATTTCCCTGAGATGGAAGAGAGAGAGGGGAAGCAAGAAATGAAGGCAAACAGTGCTCCGTTGAGGGGTAGACCACAAAAGAACCCTAGGAGTAGGGCTAGTAGTAGGGGTACGACAAAAGATGTTGCAGTGAGATCCGAGGGCAGAGCGCCTGCAAGGACTTATGCTATTCGTGCCCGTGATGAGGCAGAGTCTTCTGATACATCACGTGTACTTTTTCTATCCATGATATATCTGTTGTTGCATTAATTGATTCGAGGTCTACCCACTCCTATATTTGTATGGAATTGATTCCTAGAATGAATTTGATAGTGGAGTCTACTGAATTTGTAATAAGAGTGTCCAATCCCTTGGGTAGATATGTGTTAGTTGACCAAGTATGTAGGGGTTGTCCTTTGAAAATTAGAGGCCATTGTTTTCTGGCCAATTTAATGTTATTTCCATTCAATGAATTTGATGTAATCCTCGAGATGGATTGGTTGACTTCCTATAATTTTGTAGTGGACTGTGGGAAGAAAATTATTGAGTTAAAAGTGTGAAGATGGAAATATTCTTCAGATTGGACCAAATGACTTGAATAAATCGCCTGTGGTAATATCGTTTTTGACCGCTGAAAAATATTTGAGAAAAGGGTATGAGGCTTATCTAGCTTTTGTGTTAAATAATCAAGTGTCCGAGTTAAAGATTGAATCAGTACCAGTGGTTCGTGAATTTATAGATGTTTTTTCGTAAGAGTTGCTCGAATTACCTCCAGAGAGAGAAGTTGAGTTTGGGATCGAGTTAGTTCCTAGCACGATGCCAATCTCGATTGCACCATATAGGATGGCCCCCACTGAGTTGAAGGAGTTGAAAGCGCAGTTGCAAGAATTAACAGATAAAGGTTTTGCTAGACCAAGTTATTAACCATGAGGTGCTCCGGTACTTTTTGTGAAAAAGAAAGACAGGTCGATGAGATTATGTATCGACTATAGACAGCTTAACAAAGTAACAGAGAAGAACAAGTATCCCTTGCTGAGGATCGATGACTTTTTCGATCAATTGAGAGGAGCCACTGTATTTTCTAAAATAGATTTGAGGTCGGGTTACTACCAGTTAAGAGTCAAGGAACAAGATGTACCGAAGACTGCTTTCCAGACAAGATATGGGCATTACGAGTTTCTTGTTATGCCTTTTGGATTGACAAATGCCCCATCGATATTTATCAACTCGATGAACCGCATCTTCCGACCGTATTTGGATAGGTTTGTCGTCGTTTTTATAGATGACATATTGATTTATTCATGTAATGAGAGTGAGCACGTGGAGCATTTGAGAAATGTGTTGCAGACCTTAAGAGATAAGCAACTTTATGCCAAGTTTAGTAAGAGCGAGTTTTGGCTCAACGAGGTCAGATTTTTAGGACACATTGTGTCAGGTTACAGAATCAAAGTCGACCCAAGTAAGGTCTCAGCTATTGTAGAATGGAAACCACCGAGGAATGTAATAGAGGTTCATAGTTTTCTGGGGCTAGCGGGATACTATAGACGATTTGTAAACGGGTTCTCTATGATAGCTACACTGATAACAAGGCTACTACAGAAAGATGTCAAATTTGAATAGACAGAAGATGCCAACAGAGTTTCGAGAAACTAAAGGCTTTGTTGACGGAAGCCCCAATTTTATTGCAACCTGAGTCGGACAAAGAATTTGTAGTTTATAGTGACGCCTCCTTAAATGGATTGGGGTGCGTACTTATGCAAGAGGGTAGATTCATAGCGTACGCTTCGAGACAGTTGAAGCCACATGAGAAAAACTATTCAACGCATGATTTGGAACTAGCAGCCATAGTGTTCACACTAAAAATTTGGCGACACCATTTGTATAGTGAAAGATGCTAAGTATTTACCGATCACAAGAGTCTAAGGTATTTGATGACTTAGAAAGAGTTGAATTTGAGGCAATGACGATGGTTAGAACTAATAAAAGATTATAAGTTGATTATTGATTACCATCCGGGAAAGACGAATGTAGTTGCAGACACCTTGAACAGAAAGTTGTTGTTTGCCTTGAGAGCATTGAACACTCAGTTGACTATATCTAATGATGGATCGATCCTAGCGGAGTTGAGGGCCAAACTGACTTTTCTTCATGAAATCCATAAAGCTTAGAAAGATGACAAGAAACTACAAGCCAAGAGAACTTAGTGTGAATCAGAGATTGAGTTAGATTTTCGTATTAGTATCGATGGTTGTAAAATGCTCAAAGACAGAATTTGTGTACCCAAAAACGATGAGCTACTACAGAAGATTTTGAATGAGGCACACGGTGGTTGTTTATCTATCCACCTGGGTAGTGCTAAAATGTACAACGACCTTAAGAAAATGTATTGGTGGTCGGGTATGAAAAGAGACATCTCAGAGTTTGTTTCCAAGTGCCTAGTATGTCAACAAGTAAAGGCTGAACACCAAGTACCTTCAGGTTTACTTCAACCTATTATGATTCCTGAGTGGAAATGGGATAGGATCACTATGGATTTTGTAATGGGTTTGCCACTAATCCTGAAAAAGAAAGATGTAATATGGGTTATTGTTGATAGACTAACTAAGTCAGCACCCTTCGTACCAGTACGTGCTGATTTCTCCCTTGAGAAATTAACAGACTTGTATATTTTTGAGATTACAAGGCTTCATAGAGTGCCATTGTCGATCGTGTCAGAAAGAGATCCGAGGTTTACCTCGAGTTTTGGAGGAAGTTGCAAGAGGCTCTAGGAACCAAGTTAAGTTTCAGCACGGCTTTTCATCCACAAACTGATGGACAGTTGGAAAGGGTGATATAGATCTTAGAAGGCATGTTGAGATGTTGTGTTCTCGAGTTTCAAGGAAGCTAGGAAAAATACTTGCCATTGGTTGAATTTGCCTACAACAACAGCTATCAGTCGAGTCTAAAGATGGCACCTTATGAGGCTTTGTACGGGCAAAAGTGTCGAACTCTCTTATATTGGACTGAGTTGAGAAAGAATCAGATTCATGGAGTTGACTTAGTTAAAGAGGCGGAGGAGAAAGTTAAATTGATTCGTGAATGTCTGAAAGCCGCCTCGAATAGAAAAAAATCCTATGCAGATTTGAGACGAAAGGAAATTTAGTTTGAAATTGGTGATAAGGTATTTTTAAAAGTTTCCCCGTGGAGGAAAGTTCTCAGGTTCGGAAAAAAGGGCAAGTTGAGTCCTCGTTTCAAAGGACCTTATGAAGTTATCGAGAGAGTAGGGCCTGTTACCTACCGTTTTAATTTGCCGCCAGAATTAGAAAAGATTCATGATGTGTTCCATGTTTCCATGTTACGCCTGTATAGATCAAACCCTTTGCATCTAATTGCGCCAACTAAAGTTGAGATACTTCCAGATATGACTTATGGTGAGGAGTCGGTCAAGATCTTAGCTCAAGAGGTCAAAAAGTTAAGAAGTAAGAATATACCACTTGTGAAGGTTCTGTGGCATAGACATGGAGTCGAGGAAGCCACATGGGAACCCAAGGAGTCTCTACGAGAGCAATACCCGAACCTATTCATCGGTAAGATTTTTGAGGATGAAAATCCCTAAAGGGGGAGGAAATGTAATAGCCCGATTTAGGGCCTAGTCAGAACAGTGGTCTTGGGACCACAAATCTAAGGTTAGAAAATTTATCTCATTTCAAATATGAGGTTATAACATGGTTATATTAGTGTATGAAAAATTTTGTGGGTCAATTTGAACGTTTGTGAGCCTGATTGCGAAAAAGGACTAAATCGTATAAAAGGTAAAAGTTGCATTTTAGTACCCAAATGTGTTAAATAGCTAGAGAATATATAAATTGGGGACCTTTAAAGGGAAATTAGACCCTTTTTAAGAGTGTTGGCTGGCCGTGGGTGATAGAAAATTATATGGTTAAAAATATTAGGTGGATGATGTCTTTTTTAGTGATAATATAATGCCTATGCCTAGCCTTCATATTTTTCTCTTCATTCTCTTCTTCTTAGCCGAATTTTCCAGCAAAAAGAAAGGGTTTTGAGAGCTTGAAAATTTCAGCTACTTAACATCTCTACAAGTAAGTGATTTTAATGGCTTTTCTTGAATATTTTTGTATCTTTGAGACCCTTGGAGCATGAGCTTTCAAATAAGGGGTCTATTTTGCAAAATGGTCAAGAGTTTAGGATTTTTCCATGGATTTATTTGTGATAGTTTATAATTTTTTATGGAATAATATGAGTCCTAGTTGTGTCATAAACAACTTTTGTGAAAAGTGTTAGCATGAAAACACGTAAAGGGACTATTTTGCACAAGTTGCAAAATAAGTAATAAGTGTGTCAAATAATGAAATTTTGGAGTTGCTATAAGAGTAAAAAGAGTTTATCTAGACTTTAAATACGAATAAATTCGATAAAAATCAATTTTCGAGCATAGGGGTAAAATGGTCATTTTGCCAAAGTCTAGGGGCAAAATGGTCATTTTACTAAAGATGTGAATTTATGATTGCCTAATTGTAATTGGTGACTAAATGAGTACATTTTGTTAATATAGATCAAGATTTGCCAAAGCTGACCCTAGACCGCGGAAAAGCCAAGCAATCCGATTAAGTCAACTAGTCGGGTACATTTTGTAAGCAGAGGTAAGTTGTATGTAAATAATACAATTCATTATTAATGTATGCATTTGAATTGTCATTGAATTGATATAGTATGATTTGCTAGATTGTGAACTGAGATTGTATAGTAAAGATTGAGATAGTAGAAAGATCTAGTTAGGACCCTAGGGAACGAACCAGATATTCATGCCGTAACATTCAGATTTCTTGTGCGCCAGTGTAAGACATGTCTAGGACATGCATTGGCGTAGAGATGAGTGCCAGTATAAGACCATGTCTGGGACATAACATCGGCCTCGATGATGATAGCCAGTGTAAGACGTGTCTGGGACACGCATCGGCTAAGAGTTGTGCTAGTGTAAGACATGTCTGGGACATGCATCAACACGTGTATACGAGAGCTAGGATAAGACCATGTCTGGGACATGGCATCGGCCTTGATGATAATAGCCAGTGTAAGACATGTCTGGGACATGAATCGATTAAGAGTTGTGCTAGTGTAAGACATGTCTGGGACATGCATCAGTACATGTATACGAGAGCTAGTATAAGACCATGTCTGGGACATGACATCGGCCTCGATAGCCAGTGTAAAACCATGTCTGGGACATGACATCGGCAACTTATCCCATGTTCGAGGCTTATAGAATATCCAGTAGTTTTTTGAAAGGTTCAATTTTAAAGGTTATGAAAGAAACTTAAGAGGGAAAGTATAATAATGTTTTGAGTGATACAGGTACCTATTTGGTATGCATGAGTAATGAGCTCAAATTAGAAATTGTGTATTGAGTAGACGGTAATGAGTAAGTTAAGTTTAAACTTACCTTTGAGTTATGAGCATGATGACTAATGGTGAAATTGTCGTTGTATAATTATTTATATGCAACTTACTAAGCTTTATGCTTACTCTCTTTCCTTTATCTTTTCTTTCAGTGCCGCTTAATTTTCCAAGGCTCCTTTGAAGTCAGAGATATTGATCACACTATCAATCAAAGCACTTGGTATAGTAAAAAACTTCTTTTGAGTAAGGAATGTATAGGGCTAGACTAGGATGTCGACTTAATGTTAAATTGGATGTGTATTTTGGCTTAAGTTAAAAGCCCTTCATTTTGTATCAAGCCTAGAATAATGGCTATTATTCATTTTGCAAATGCTTATAATATTCTTTCTATGAATGAATTGGTGTCTATTGTGGTAAAAAAATTAGTATGTTGGAATGATCTTGTGTAAGTTGTGCAACATGAGTGACAAAATGGCTTGGAAATGGACTCATTTTGTCCACACGGGCATGACACACGGGCGTGTGTCTAGATCGTGTGTGACACACGACTCATTCCCTTGAGTGTGTGCTTTGGTTGTGTGTCCCCTGCACTTAAACTTTTTAGTCAGTGTTGAACACGGGTAGGCCACACGGGCGTGTACCATGGCAGTGTCTTAAAGTTAGTATCGTACACGGGCAGGTCGCATGGGTGTGTGCCATGGCTATGTGTTGAAGTCAGTGTTGCACATGGGCTAAGGGCATGGGCATGCCCAAGCCACACGGGCGTGTAGAGCCTAAAGCATAAAGTTTTCCCAAGTTTATCTTAAGTTCTCAGTTTGGTCTTGAACCATCTTAAATGTATGTTTTAGGCCTCGTAAGCCCATTTAAGGGACAGATTGCTTATGAAACGAAAAGTTTTAATTTGATCAAGATTTTACGACCTGATTTTCCTAAGATTGACTGAGTTTAAGTTAGGTAGCACTTCAAACCCTATTCCGGCAT
Organism: Gossypium arboreum; assembly: GCF_025698485.1. Lineage (NCBI taxonomy): Eukaryota > Viridiplantae > Streptophyta > Magnoliopsida > Malvales > Malvaceae > Gossypium > Gossypium arboreum. The sequence goes on from NC_069075.1 coordinate 34,980,008, forward strand.
TGGATACGGGCGAGGAATGTTACACCAACAGCAAAATAAAATCTACAAAACAAAGGACAAACAAAGATAAGCTTACTTAAAGCTTTGTAAGTTCGTAAAATAATGATAGAACTTGCTACAATTTAATTTAACGACACTAATGAATATCAAATACAAATTTCCAATCATTCACAATCCACCATAGATAAGAGCTACACATTTCATTACGATAGATTAATCAGATGACTTCGCTTTCCATTTTCAGAATTTACATAATAATGCTCAATCGAGCTAGATCCAGAGCATTGACCGTTTTGCAATACTACTCTCCTAAGCTGACGAGAGTCTGCAATGAATGCAGATCCTCATCCATCACTACGGTTCATTCATCAGAACAGAACATTTAGTCGTTTCACTAGTTCTTGATGCTACTCACACAAGCTGTGAAGAATTTGCAACTTATGCAGAATACTTAGCCATTGAAACAGTCCATATTTTCATAATAGAATATTTAATCATCACATCATTTACATTCCAGCCCAATACCATATCATATTAATATTTCATAACTTAACTAGAAGTACAAACTTACCAGGATAATTTGTAATAACAACCAAAGTACAAGGACTACTCCGCTACCTTGTCCTTCCCTCGATTATCAACACGTTCGTGATCTAAAACAATAATTTCATTTAATTAATTGAATCAATAAAGAGCTTAATTCATTTATGTATTAAATCCCTTTTTGATATTTTACAAAAATCACCCTAAACTTTCACTTATACTCAATTTAGTCCTCAAGCCCTCAACATGCAATTTACCCAATTTTCCCTAGAGCCCAATATAACCAATTGATAACTACACCATAACAACATTCATTTGTGAATATTTCTCTTGAAATCCTTGCAAATTTTTACACTTAAACAATTTAATCACTAAACTTTAAAGTCACCAAAACCACTTTACAATATAGTCCACCCAAACAATAAAGCTTCATATTCCATCATAAACTTCAAGAAATAACTTAACTCATCAATGAAAACATTTATAACGCTTAACAGTTTGAAAAATTAATCCTCGAAATAGCTAGATTAGGCTAATGCGAGTTCAAAAACATAAAAATTACTAAAAACGGGCATCAAAACACTTACCAATTAAAGCTTCAATTGAAAAACTATGAAACCCCTAGGTTTTCTTGGCTATGCCATGAGGAAGATGATGAGTTTTCCATAAACATCATCTTTCAGGTTAAATTAATATATATACTATGACATTTTTGTAATTTTGACAACTTTCTTAATTAACTTTAATTAACCTATGTTTAAGCCTAATTAAGCCATCCACTTATGCAAATCATCACTCAATTTCACTAACTAAATTCCCATGGGTTATATTACCCTTTTATCCCCTTTAATTTAAGCACTCAATTTTTGCACTTTTTACGATTCAGTCCTTTTTACTTATTAAACCATCTAAACGATAAAATTTTCCAATCACAATTTAATATGACCTTAAATACCTAGTAATTATATTAATTAAATAATATTTATGAGTTTTAACGTCAAAATTATGGTCTCGAAACCATTCTTTCCGACACAACAGAAACATAGGCTATTACAATCACCAATGATGATGATATGGAACTACTATGTCAGCAAACGATGCTAACGTTGCATTTGCTAACGACCACGTCATGGATGTCGTTAACTACTAATGATTAGCATTAGTCAAATGACCTATTTGACCAATTTTGTTAGTTTAGGGTCCAATTGGGTGCAAAAAGTTCGCAAGAGCTTAATTGATCTTTTTGACAAAGTTCGATGGCCAAAAATACCATTAAGCCTAAAATTTATAAATTTATAAATTTATTTTTTCTTTTTATTTGTTTTCCTTTTTTTATGAAATATTTTTCATCATTAAATTTTAGTTTATATACTATTTAATTAAATTTCAAATCATATTATATAATATAACAAGATACATACTTTTTATTTGCGTTGAATGGCGCTCTCTCAATTTTGTCTATTTTTATATTTTTATTTTTCAAATATAATTAAATAAATACATTTTATATAGGTTAAATGTAATGGATAAGTTGTTTTTTATTTTGTTTTATTTAAATAATCATTTATCTTAAACATAAAAATATAAGAAAAATTCAAAAATTTGAAGAGATAATAAACCTAAAATGCTTTAAACAATCATTTTCTCTTGCAATTTTATTTCCAAATAAAATATATATTTTGAATATTCTTTTAGAATTAATTTTTTTCAAGAGATTTTTAACTTTGAAACATATTATATATAAAATTATATATTATCTCTTCTAAAATTATATTAAAATATAAAAAGTTAATTTGTAAATTAAAAATTATCTCTTTAATATATAAAGTAAAACATACTTTATTTTAATATGGAATTTGGTGTGGCAATTATAGTAAAAGTTACTTAAAATTAATATATAAAAATATATAAGTTTTAACTATTATTTCTTGAATAATTGAAATTACAATGATAATTTTTAAAAAAAATTATGACAATAAATTATTATCATAAATTATTTATCTATATGAATATCATGTCAACTATGATAATTTGATAAATTTAAAATTGATAAATATAAATGATACATAAACAAAAATAAAGAAAAGATAACCTATTTAAAAGAAACAAAGTAAAAATATTACAACGAGATATAAATATTATAGAAATTTAATAAAATCTAAATATTATTACTATATTTATTTAAAGCTTTGGTTTGAAAATAAATTTTAAAATTTATTTATAACTTCTTTTAAAATAATTATTTTCTAAATTAAATAATTTATTTATTAATTAGATTTTAATATTATTTTTTGTGGGATGTGCCTTGTATTCTTCTCCCAGTTGAACTCTGCTATCTTTTCCTAGTTAAGCTCTGATTATTTCAGGGATATTTCAGTATGATTAAAATTCTAATATTAGCCTATTTAAAGATGCCTTGTAACCTTGTTTTTAGATGTTAATCAGAAAAAAGGGTTTTTTTTAAGGGTGACAAGATGTAGTCGCATATAAGTTTTGGTGAGAGTTTTGTGGTAATTATGGAGAGTATTTTATACCTCTTCTGTGAATGCCCTATGGGATTTAGGGTTTTTGTTTACCATTTTGTTCTTTGGGATTTTGAGCTTTGCATTCGAGGTTTTATGTGATGGAAGTTTAGTACATTTAGGTTAATTCTCTTCATATGCCGGTTTGTTCTTTAAGATTTTGAGCTTTGTATTTGGGGTTTTGTGTGATGGAAGTTTAGTACATTTAGGTTAATTTTTTTCCATATTGTACTCTCATTTGTTTACTCATTTAGTAAAAGTTAAAACCTTATTTGCTCGTGGTTTTCCCCTTTTAAAGGTTTTCAACATAAAATATTTGTGTTTGTTGTTCTCCACTTTTATTATATCATTGTTTATACGTGTCAATCCCCAACAAACTAGTATCAGAGCCTGATTCAATGATTTTGGATATCAAGAAGTTCGACGAATCATGAATTTCAATTTTTGACAGTTTCAGATAATTACAGAAGTAGCTGATGTGGCCGAGGTCAAGAGTGATAATTCATTGCTCTCTACATAATCCAATTGAAGGTGGAGTCGTGTCACATGTCAGGCACGTACCTAATTTAGTGAAGAATCTTATCCCTTTTTTTGGTCTTTAAGACTCGAATGGCTCGCAAAGGGTTATAGTCAGGTGGAGAGAGTTTAGGTATTACTAACCCTTGTTGCATTATACAAATTTGATTTGAAGATTGAGAGTTTTTCAATTTCCAAGTTTGAGCATGGTTTAGACTTGGTTGACATTTTACAAAATTCAAGTTTGGCCTGTGACGAGGCATGAAAAAGGAGGCATGGTAAAAATAGGTCAAGGTGAAGACTTGTGGGGTGTGCCTCGTATTCTTATCCCAGTTAAACTCTACTATCTTTTCCCAGTTAAACTTTGATTATTCCAGGGATAATTTAGTATGATTAGAACTCTAATATTGGCCTATTTAATGGGGTCTTGAATACTTGTTTTGAGATGCCAATAAAAAAAAAGGGATTTTCTTTGAGGAAGATAACATGTAGCTGCTTATGAGTTTTGGTGAGAGTTTCGTGGTAATAATCGAGAGTATTTTATACCTCTTTTGTGTGTGCCATATGAGATTTAAGGTTTTTGTTTATCAGTTTGCTCTTTGAGATTTTGAGCTTTGTATTCAAGGTTTTGGGTAATGTATATTTAGTACATTTAGGTTATTTTTCTCCATATTGTATTCTCGTTTTTTACTAATTTAGTGAAAAATTGAAGCCTCATTTACTCATGGCTTTTCCCTCTTTAAGGGTTTTTCACATAAAATATTTGTGTTCATTCTCCTCCATTTTTATTTTATCATTGTGTATACGGGTCAATCCCTAACAAACTAGTATCAAAATCTAATTCAGCTTTTGTAGATCAACTCGTTTGGTGACACAAAAATGATTTTGGATATCGAGAAGTTTGACGAGTCATGACTTTCAATTCCTGGAAATTTCAGATAAATATGGAGGTAGTTGATTTTGTCGAGGACAAGGATGATGGTTCGTTGCTCTCCACATAATCTAGTTAAAGGTGGAGTCCTGTCAAATGTTAGGCATGTGCCTAATTTAGAGAAGAATCTCATCCTAGTTTTTAGTCTTTAAGACTTAAGTGGTTTACAGAGTGTTTGAGGCAAGGTTGGTCGTAGAGGGTTATAGCCAGGTGAAGAGAGTCTCTCCTGTTCACGTATTACTAGCCCTTTTTGTATTATACATTTTTTATTTGAACACTGAGAGTTTTTTTAGTTTCTAAGTTCGAGCACGATTTAAACTTAGTTAACATTCTATAAAATTTGAGTTTGGTCCGTGATGGGGCATGGAAAATGAGGCGTGATAAATAAGAGTCAATGTGGAGATATGTGGGGTGTACCTAGTTAAACTCTACTAGCTTTTCCTAGTTAAACTCTAATTATCCTAGGGATATTTTAGTATGATTATAACTCTAGTTTTAGCCTATTTAAAGGGGTCTTGTATCCTTTTTTTGATATGTTAATCAGAAAAAAGAAAATTTTCTTTGAGGGTGACAATAAGTAGCCGTATATGAGTTTTGGTGAGAGTTTTGTGATAATTATGGAGAGTATTTTATACCCCTTTAGTGATGCCCTATGAGATTTAGGGTTTTCATTTACCGATTTACTCTTTGATATTTTGAGCTTTGTATTCGGTGTTTTGGGTAATGTATGTTTAATACATTTAGGTTAACTTTCCTGCTGATCTTATGTTATTACCATTTCATGAATTTGATATTATTCTGGGAATAGATTGGTTAACTTTACATGATGCTGCAATGAACTATAGCTTGAAATGAATTGATTTGATATGTTAGAACGATGAAATAACTGCAATTGAGTCTGATAGATCTAATTATGCCGCTAAAGTCATTTTAGCAATCTTTGCTTAGAAATTGATCAAAAAAGGGTGTGAGGCATTTTTGGCATATATGCTTGATACTTGAGAACCGGGATCAAAAATTGATTAGGTACTAATTGTTAATGAGTTTAATGATGTGTTTCCAAAAGAATTATCAATGATTACCACCTGAGCAAGAAGTTGAATTTGTAATTGATTTAGTGCAGGGATTGCTTTGATATCTATTGCACTGTATTGAATAGCACCAACTGGATTAAAAGAACATAAAGCATAGTTGCAAGAGTTTTCTGATAAAGCTTTTATTCGACCGAGTGTATTTCTTTGGGGTGCATCAATATTATTTGTGAAAAAGAAAGATAGGTTGATGAGATTATTTATTGATTATTGGAAATTGAATAAGGTTACTATAAAGAACAAATATTCATTGCCCCGTATTGATGATATGTTCGACTAGTTGAAATGAGCTACAATATTCTCGAAAATAGATATCAGATTTGACTACTATCAGTTGCAAGTTAAAGACATTGATGTGCCAAGAACTACTTTCCGAACCTGTTATGATCACTATGAGTTTTTAGTAATGCCTTTTGGATTAAGTAACGCCCCTGTTGTTTTATGGATTTGATGAATTGGGTTTTTCAATCTCATCTAGATAGGTTTGTAGTGGTGTTTATTGATGATATACTAATCTATTCCAAAATTGAATCCGAACATGCTTAACATTTGAAAATTATACTACAGACTTTGCGTGAGAAACAATTGTATGCAAAATTAAGTAAATGTGAGTTTTAGCTTAGAGAGGCTAGATTTCTTGGCCACGTGATTTCTGCAAACGATATCTAGGCTCATCCGAGCAAGATTTCTGCCATTGTAAATTGGAAAGCTTCAAAGAATGTCTTTGATATGCGTAGTTTTCTATGCTTAGCTGGTTATTACAAATGATTTGTTAATAATTTCTCGATAATTGTTTTACCGATGAAAAAGCTGTTGTAGAAAAATGTTGATTTTTTTTTCGGATAAGTTTCAATAAAATTTTGATCAGTTCAAAGCTTAATTGAAAAAAGCTCTAGTACTGACTTAGCCTGAATCTAGAAACGAATATGTTGTTTACAGCGATGCTTTGCTCGGTGGTTTAGGTTGTGTGCTGATGCAATATGAAAAGGTTATAGTTTATACTTCTCGACAACTTAAACCACACGAGAGAAATTACTCGACACATGACTTAGAATCGGTCGCAATTGTTTCACTTTAAAGATTTGGTGACATTACCTGTACGACGAGGGATGTCATTTTTACATAGATCACAAAAGCCTAAAATACTTGATGACTCAAAAAGAATTGAATCTGAGACAACGAATATGGCTTGAGTTGCTGAAAGATTATGATCTGATGATTGATTATCACCCGGGTAAGGCTAATTTCGTAGCTGATGCATTAAGTTGGAAGTGATTGTTTGCACTAAGAGTGTTGAACGTTCAATTGACCTAAAATCATGACGTGGTTGAGTTGAAAGTTAAAACATTGTTTCTTCAAAAAATTCGAGAGTTGCAAAATGATTTTTTGAAATTACTAGTTAAATGAGAACAGATCCAGAATGATCAGTTTACTGAATTCAGTGTTGGAAATGATAATATTTTTTACTTTCACAATTGAATGTGTGTACTGAATGATCTAGAATTAAAATGAGAAATTTTATCTTAGGCTCACAGTAGTACGTACTCTATTCATCCATGTAGTATTAAAATGTTCTGCAACTTGAAACAGATGTACTGGTGGCCAGGAATGAAATGAGAGATTTATGAATTTGTAGCTAAATGTCTGGTATGTTAGCAAGTTAAAGCCAAACATCAAGTTTCGTTTAGGTTATAACAGCCTGTTATGATTCCAGAGTGGAAATGAGAGTGTGTCATGATGGATTTTGTATTTAGATTGCCTTTGACACCGAGGAAGAAAGACTCAATCTAGGCAATTGTTGGTAGATTGATGAAATCAACTCAATTTATTCTAGTCAAAACAAATTATCTGAATGAAAAGTTAGCTGAGTTATATGTATCTGAGATTTTCAAATTGCACGGAGTACCGTTGTCCATTATCTCTAATCGGGGCCCCAAATTCACCTCTAGATTTTAGGGTAAGCTTTACGAGGCTTTGGGTACTAAACTTAATTTCAATACAACATTTCATCTATAGACAGACAAACAGTCGAAACTGGTAATTCAGATTCTAGAAGACATGCTGCCATGATGTATTATCAACTTTAAAGAAAGTTGGGAAAAATATTTATCATTGGCCGAATTTACCTATAATAACAACTATCAGTCCGGTATTAAAATGGTACCATTTGAAGCTTTGTATGGACAAAAATGTATAAATCTATTATACTGGTTAGAATTTAGCAAAAGTAAGTTAGTTGGGATAGATTTAATTTGAGAAACTGAAGATAAAGTCTATTTCATACATGATCATTTGAAAGTCACCTCCGGTCGTCAAAAATCATATGCATATTTGAAAAGAAAAGATATTAAATTCTAGACCAGGGACAAAGTATTTTTGAAAGTTTCTTTGTGGAGAAAAGTATTACGATTTGGCAAAAAAGGGAAACTTATTCCAAGGTTTATTGGGCCATATGAAATAGACAAGAGAATTGGTCCAGTAGCTTACAGGTTGACATTACCTCCTGAACTCAAAAAGATAAATAATGTTTTTCACTTTTTGATGCTGAGACGATATTGGTCCAGCTACTCCAGAGGAACCAAAAAGATAAATAAAGATCCTTCACATATGATTTCTCCCAATGAGATTGAATTACTGCCTGATTTGTCATATTCAGAGGAACCGATAGTGATATTAGCTTGAGAGGTAAAAGACTTAAAAATAAGCTGGTACCGTTAGTGAAAGTCTTATGGCATTGACACGGTATTGAAGAAGCTACAGGGAAACAGAAGAATCGATAAAGTCTCAATACACGAACCTATTCTCAAGTAAAATTTCAAGGACAAAATTTCCTAAAGGGGAGAGTTGTAACAACCTGTAACACCCCTCACACGTATCCGACACCGGGATAGGGTTTGAGGCGTTACCGAGATTTCGCATTCAAAAACATGTTAAATCGAGTCGTCAAATTTCACTCAAATTTAAAACTTTTCAAACATGTACATCTCGTCCCTTATACAGGCCTTCGAGGCCTAAAACATACCTAGGGGCAGTTGGAGACAAAAGCGGGAGCATTCAATAAGCCTTGCGCACCTTAGAAAATTTCCCTTACTGTGAAGTGTCACACGCCCGTATGGTCACACACCCCCGTATGGCTTGGGACACGCCCGTGCCCCCAGCCTGTGTGCAACACTGACTTTAACCTTATCATACAATTAGGGACACACGGCCAAGACACACGTCCGTGTGGCCTGCCCATGTACAACACTGACTTAAAATTTTAGGTGCAGGGTGTCACACACGCCCGTGTGTCCAATCGTATGGACCCTAATAGGCTATTCCAAGCCTTTAGTCACCCTGTTCATCACTTATACTTAATGGTTACCAAATACAAAGTAAAACATGATTATATTCTTATAAATGATCTTGGCGAAACTCATTGTATGGAAACCTCATATCATTGGTTTCATACATGATAAGTTATTCCCCATCTTGTATTTATGGGTTTCCATGTCACTTTAACACATTCAAAATTGGCTCGTTGTTGTGACTCATTGCCAATTATAAACAAACCATCACATATGAATATAAACATGCATAGATTTGTAGGTCATAGCCTACTTCAAAATAAGCCAATTACCATGGCCATATACAATAAGTTAGGTACATCTTTACATGCCTTCATTTGGCAATTCAATGACACATATAAAAAAATACTCAAAAGTCCTATACACGCCATTAAACAAAATAGAAATGTCTTTATACCAAAGTTGGACTAGTTGATAGTGTGTTGACTCTCTAACCGTCTTCCAATCCTTACGAGTCCTTGAGCTCTGAAAAGTAGGGAAAAAGAGAGGGGTAAGCATTTTCATGCTTAATAAGCTCGAATAATTGGAGAGTAAACTTACCAAGTAATTAGCATACAACCAAATTGGGTAATAAAATCAATAAGCATGAAATGGCTTTCCTATCACATACAGTTAATCAATGAGTTAGTCCACATAACAAAGCACCATGAAATTTATCTTAGATGAGCTCAATATTCAACATCTCATTTTGTACATATACCTCATATCAATCTCGTTGAGTTTTTAGGAAATCTCGATGGAATATCCATTAACTATCAATTCGTACGAATGATCGTTTCAGGTATGCACTCCCGCGAACCTCACATCTTATGACGAGATTACCAGTCCAGGCTAAATCCCCCATATTACGAACTAATAAGGTGATGTCGGGATTACCAGTCTAGGCTAAATCCATTATAGCGACAAACACTCTTAATGAGCTCGAATCTGAATTACCAGTCCAGGCTAAATTCAGACCCGAATCGGATTACCCGTCCGGGCTAATTCCTCAATGCACATATATTCTTCGGAAGGCTTGATCATTCAAGGAACACCCATCAGGTCTAGATCCTTTCTATATTTGAGATCAACGGATTACCCGTCCAGGCTAATTCCTCACTGCAACACATATAGGATCTCAATTCACATGTCAATCATGGTTTATCCATTGAATTCCCCTTTTTAACCTCATCCGAGACAATTTTTTTTTCAACATATCAATATCAAGAATGCATTTCATGAAGTTTTATGCCATTAATAAATGAAATCATCATTCATTCACAAATTATATAATTAGGTAGGTTAGGAGTTTACTTTAGGTTATCTGAACTTACCTGGTAATCGTTTCGGTGTCGTGTTTCGTTTATTCCAAAATCTTTCGTTTTCCTCAATCGACCTCCGAAATTTTTTCCTCGAGGTCTATAAAACAAAATTAAATCATTAACACTCCAAATTATTACATTCCAAGTCTAAATTCCACCCCTGATCCAAATGACCATTTTGCCCCTAACCTTTCACATTTTTACGATTTAGTCCCTAGGCTCGTATAATGAAACACATGAATTTTCTACGTTACCCAAGCCTAGCCAAACACTTCTCCCTCTTATTGCAGCCCACATTTTCCATTATTTTCTCATTTCTACCACACATTTTACAACTTTTGCAAAAAGGTCCCTTTAAGGGTTTTTTAGGAAAATCACCTAGGAAAAGATGTTTAACACACATCCAACTTTCATATTCCTCCATAATACATCAAAATAAAAGTAACTCATGTATGGGTAAATTTTTAAACATGAACCCTAACATGAAATATGGGTAGAAATGGAGAGAGTAAGCTACCGGGATTTCAAAAATACAAAGAATATTAAAACGGGGCTTGTGAGCACTTACTATTGAGCTTGAAAAGCTTGGAAACCCTAGCTATGGAGGGCTTGAGAGTTTCGGCTGGTACAAAGGAGAAAATGGCTGATTTTTGGTTCATTTTTCCCATTTTATTTCATTAAAATGCCAAATGACCAAAATGCCCTTAAGCCCTTTCTTTAAAATTTCATCCATGCAAGCCCATTTTTGTCCAAAAACTTAGAAATTGGGAAAATTTCTCCCCAAGACCTTCTAATTTATAATCTAAAGCAATTTCATACAAATTTCTTCTAGAATCCAAGTTTTGCAATTTATTCAATTTAGTCTCTAATTTCCAATTGGACACCTTACTCAAAGAATTTCTTCATGATACTTTAAAAAATGCATATTCTCATATTCTAGGCCTCATAATAATGATAAAATAAATATTTTTATGTTAGATTTGTGGTCTCGAAACCACTATTCTGACTAGGCCCTATTTTGGGATGTTACATTTCTCCCCCCTTAGGGACTTTCGTCCTTGAAAGTCTTACCAGTAAACAGGTTCGGATATTGGTTTCTCATGGTTTCTTCTGGCTCCCATGTAGCCTCTTCCACCCATGTCAATGCCATAAAACCTTTACTAGAGCCACATTTTTATTCCTCAGCTGTTTAACTTCACAAGCCAATATCTTAACCGGTTCCTCTCCATAAGTCATGTCTGGCTGAATTTCAATCTCAGTCGATGAAACCACATGAGAGGGGGTCTGATCGGTATCGCCTTAACATAGATACATGGAACACATCGTGAATCTTTTCCAGTTCGGGTGGCAATGCCAAGTGATAGGCTAATGGTCTAACTCTTTTGGTGATCTCATACGGTTCAATAAATCGCGGACTCAACTTGCCTTTCCGACCAAATCTCAACATATTTTTCCATAAAGATACTTTTAAGAATACTCTATCTCCAACTTGAAACTCAATTTTCTTTCTTTTCAGATCAGCATATGACTTTTGCCTATATGATGCTGCTTTTAAACAATCTCGTATCACTTTAACTTTCTCTTCAGTTTTTTTAATTAGATCAACTACATGAATTTGAATTTCCTTGAATTCTGTCTAGTACAATGGAGTTCGGCACTTCCTTCCATACAAGGCCTCATAAGGTGCCATCTTCAAAATTGTTTGAAACCTGTTATTGTAGGAAAATTCTACCAACGACAAGTATTTTTCCCAGCTACCCTGAAATTCGAGGATGCAACATCGCAACATATCCTCGAGAGTCTGAATCATCAGCTCAGACTGACCATCGGTCTGAGGGTGAAAAGCTGTACTAAAGTTCAACTTCGTACCCAAGACTTCTTGTAACTTCTTCTAGAATCTCGAAGTGAATCTTGGGTTTCTATCTGAAATAATTGACAAAGGTACTCCATGCAATATTACAATCTCAGAAATGTACAAGTCGACCAATCTATCGAGGGAATAATCTGTCCTTACTGGAATAAAATGAACTGACTTCGTCAACTTATCCACTATGACCCATATGCCATCTTTCTTTTTTGGAGTTAATGGTAATCCTGTCACAAAATCCATAGTAACTCTGTCTCACTTCTATTCGGGGACCATCGAAAGCTGTAACAAACCTGAAAGTACTTGTTGTTCAACTTTAACTTGCTGACATACTAGGCATTTCGATACAAATTCAGAAATATCTCTTTTTATGCCGTTCCACTAGTACATTTTCTTCAAATCGTTGTACATCTTGGTACTTCCCAAGTGAATTGATAAACGGCTGTTATGTGCTTCTTGCAAAATTTTTCGAATAAGTTTATTATCTTTGGGTACACAAACCCTATCTCTGAACATAAAACACCCATCAGAACCAATCCAAAAATTCGATTCAATACCTGACTCACATTGAGTCCTTTTAGCTTGAAGTCATCATCATTAGTTTGAGCATTATAGATTTCTTGAAGAAATGTGTAACATCCCGAAATAGGGCCTAAACGGAATAGTGGTTGCGAAACCACAAATCCGAGATAGAAAAATTTATTTTATTGTTATTTTGAGGTTCATGATATGATTGCATGATTGTGTGAAAATTTCGTGATGAAATTCTATGCATAAAGTGCTTAAGTTGAGATTAGGGACTAAATCGAATAATTTGCAAAACTTGCATTCTAGAAGTTTTTAGTATGAAATTGCTTTGGAATATTAATTAAGAGGGTTTAAATAACAATTTGACCAATTTCTAAGTTCATGGAAAAAATAGGACATGGATGGAATTTTTGAAAGTTTAATATGGAAGGGCATTTTGGTCATTTGGATATTAAATGAAATAAAAAGGGAAAAATAACACAACATCATCATCTTCTTCATTAGCACGAAATTTCAAGGGTTCTCCATAGCTAGGGTTTGTTTCAAGCTTTCAAGCTCCATAGTAAGTGATTCCAAGCCCCGTTTTTAATGTTCTTTATGTTTTCGGAGTCCCGGTAGCTCGATAAAGCTTATGCTAGCAATAATTTAAGTTAGGGTTCATATTTGGAAAAATACCCATAGGTGAAAAGTGTTTATTTTGATGTTTTATGATACAATATGAGGTTTTAAATTATGTTAGACAACTTGTGCTACTCGGTTTTAAGTGAAAACGAGTAAAAGGGCTTAATCGGTAAAAATACCTAATAGTCATAAGTACATGTTAGAGTGTGAATTTGATGTTGTCATAGAAGGGAAAAATGATCAGAATGTCATAAAACATAAGAAAATAGGATGAATTTTAAATTACGAGCCTTGGGGAAAAAGTGCAAATATGTGAAAGTTTAGGGGCAAAAATGTAATTTTGTCAAAGTTTGGGTCAAGGACTGTTTTGATAAATGTGAATATTAAATAAGTTAAATTTTCTATTATAGATCAAGAAGAGTGAAATTCGGGAGTAGATCGGGGAAAAGAAAAAGTAAAGGACTAAATTGTAAAGTTTAGTCACATTTTGTATCGAGGTGAGTTTACAGTAAATAAATGCAATATTCTTTTATTTTACATTATTATTTTCAATTTCCATCATTTATATACTTATTTTTTTGAGAATATTTAAAGTCGGATTAAAGGCGAAGTGACAAAGAAAAAGCATTAGGAAGCCCCGTTTGAACCTTAGGAATGTTAGGATATTGGGGTTGACAGGACGGAGACAGAGACGAAATGAGCCATGTAAGTCCATATCAGATATATGGCTTTGGAGACAGGAATGAGCCATGTAAGCCCAAATTAGATATATATATATATATATATATATATATATATATGGCATTGGATATAGGAATAATTCATGTAAGTCCATGTCGAAGACATGGCATTGGCATGATATTGATAGACAGGAACGACCCTAGTATCCTTAGTATTCCGAGTGGTTCAACGGGTCATTGTATATGTTAAATTACAGTGAATTATCAGCAAAAAGGGAAGGTAGATTATATTTATGAATAGTGAAAGGTCAGGTAAGAAAGAAGGTAAGTGAGTAAAGAAGAAGGTAGAAAATGAGAATGTAAAGAAAGCTTATGAGGCTAGGTGACATTATGTATATTTATTCATTATGTTGAATTTTGTAATTTATTTGCTTGTAAGCTTACTAAGCCTAGTGCTTACTCTCTTTATTTTCTTTTTCTTATAGTTTTTATCAAGCCACTCGGGGATCGAAGGAAACGTCGGAGACCTGATCACACTATCGAAGAAATCACATTGGTATAGTTAGACGTTTCGTTTTGTGTATGGCATGTATAGGAACTTGGTTTCTTTTGATATGATATGATCAATGAATGATGTGTAAATACTTGCTAGTGATTAGATAATAGAATGGCTGATGATATACATGTTTAATAGTATGTATGATTAAGTAGTAACTATCACATGAAAACTATGAAAATGTGAAAGTAACTTAAAACGGATTCAAGTATCGAAAATAACGTGACTCGAAAAATCACAAAAGATTGTAGAGACATGGTTTGATGGTGAATAATATATGAAATTAAATCTCCTTGTTTCTATTTTCATATGGAATAAACAAAACAGGTAAAGGTTTTGTATTTTATAAGATATCAGAGTTTTGGTGAAATAGGGCTAGAGCGATTTCTGGATCCCCTATTCCAAATTTAGAAATTCACCATAAATTTTACAAAAATAATTAGGTGGTTTACTTTATATGGTTAGAATAATTATTTAATCTAGTTTTAATAGAAACAAATGGTATAGTCATATGAATTTTGTACAGGGAGAAAGTGGTTCGTAGTAAGTAGAGGTTAGTGCAGTCGAATTCTGAAACAGGGGTAACTTTAACTAATAATCTGTACTAATTGGCTATGTAAAAAATTCTAGAAAAAAATTAGTAGATATATATATTAGTCTAGTTTTAGGAAACAATTACGGATCTTAATTTTGAGTTTTGAAACTCGAGAAATGAATTTTTAAGCAACCATGACGCAGAAAAATAGTTTATTCCAAAAATTAAAATAAGTGGTTTAGAGTTGTTTAAAAGGTAAGATAAGTTTAGTAACACGTCAAGCTTGACTCCGGTGACAGTTTTGGGCTCTGGCGCGTTACATTTATTGGTATCAGAGCAGGTTTAGTAGGTTCTCAGAACAGTTAGTGTGAGTAAAAGTGTAGCTATACATGCCATACCTGTATTTTGATAGTGTGACGACTCTTGACGATTTTTAAATATTTTGTTTTATAGTAATGGATCCCGAGCGAGCTGGTGATGATGATGTAGAAAATAATGCGCCTGCTCTCGTGGAAGGGGTAGTGCCATCTGAGAATAGGCCAGTAACAGTTGATCAGGGAGGAGTGACTCGAGAAGCTCTCTTCCAAGCTTTGAATGATTGGTTTGCCGAGTTCGTTCGTACGAATCCGGCTATTAGACCTCCACCCCCTCATGATCATCAGACCACCCATGTAGCTCCCCCAGTACAGGTACGGTTAAAAGACAAAAACCATCAGTTGATAAAATCAGAAAACAAAGAGACGAAGAGTTTCGAGCTACAAAAGATGATGATGCAGAAAGAGCAGAATTTTGGTTAGAAAATACTATCAGAGTCTTTGACGAATTATCTTGTACACCCGAGGAATGTATGAAATGTGTAGTATCACTTCTTAGAGACTCAGCCTACCACTGGTGGAAGACACTTGTATCAATTGTACCAAAGGAGAGGGTCACTTGGGATTTCTTTCAGGAGGAATTTCGTAAAAAGTACATCAGTCAGAGGTTTATTGACCAGAAGAGAAAGGAATTCCTGGAATTGAAACAAGGTAATAAAAGGAATTCCTGGAATTGAAACAAGGTAATATAATAGTGACCGATTATGAGCGCGAATTTGTCAGGCTTAGTAAATATGCTCGAGAATGTGTGTCCATAGAGGCTATCATGTGTAAAAGGTTTGAGGATGGGTTAAATGATAATATCCGACTGTCAGTGGGTGTCCTAGAAATAAAAGAGTTCGTTATTTTAGTTGAGAGAGCCTGTAAGGCAGAGAGACTGTTAAAAAAAAAAGGCAAAGTTGAGACAGAGACACAAGATACAAAGAAGAGACAGATGAGCAGGTCATTCCAGGCTACATCCAAAAGGCCAAAGGAGTTTTCTACGAGATCTAGTTTCTCAGCCAGTTATTCTAGTCAGAATAGAGGCAGCAGATTTAAGGATTCGAAGGCTCAGAACACCTCGACTGCGAGTGTAGGTAATGTTGGACAGGGTAGATCAGGGTGTCCACGGTGTGGTAGACTTCATTATGGTTCTTGTCGGGCAGGCAAAAATGTTTGTTATAAATGTGGTGCTCCAGATCATTTTGTACGAGAATGTCCAGAGGTGGCTAATCGAGAGATAACACAGAGTGCTAGATCCAGAAATGCTCCTAATAGAGGTAGATCACCAAGGCAACCAGGAGTAGGAGCAAGTAACAGAGGTACCTCAAGAGATTCGGCTGTGAGACCAGATGTTAAAGCCCCTGCAAGGACTTATGCTATTCGTGCACGCGAAGAGGCATCCTTCCCCGATGTGATTACGGGTACATTTTCTCTACATGATATTAATGTCATTGCTTTGATTGATCCGGGTTCAACTCATTCATATGTTTGCAAGAAATTGATGCCTAGTATAAGTATGCCTATAGAGTCTACAGAATTTGTGATTAAAGTATCGAATCCATTAGGCAAGCATGTATTAGTAGATAAAGTATGTAGAAATTGTCCTTTGATGATTAGAGGCTACTGTTTTGTAACACCCCAAACTCGGCCTAGACGTTATGGCCAAATCTGACGTGCCACATTGGAGTTAAAAATTCGTGTTTCGTTTTAGTGTTTTAAAACCATATATTTTGTTGATTTAACAAAGTGTATGGAAGTGGGCACCGTAGGTATCCGAGACAGAGGAGGTGAGCCATGAAGGTCGCTTAAGTACCAAGCTCTTTGATTGGATCCAATCCTAGACATGCCCACAACCATAGCCACACTTTGTTATATCGAGTTTAAATTTGTTTAAGTGAACGACTTTGATAAATCGATTAATCGTGGTGTTGAAATTTTTGAAAACAAGTATCGTTTTGAAAACACGTCCTAAGTCTAGCCCATTTGAATAATTATCAACCAATTTTAAAGTTGTTAAAATTAAAATAATCCCGAAAAGAAATAAAAGGAAAGTTAGAATGGCCTTATTACAACCCAAAAATAAATAATAATTAAAGGAAATTAAATGGAAACCAACGCTTATTTAAAAGTCCAAAGACAATCACCGTGGCCCTCCGAATCCCTCCGCCCAAGTCTCCACATCAAGGCTCACTGCAAGGTTAAGGAAAGGGTGAGTTTGGAAACTCAAGATGCAACAAGCCCCTTTCGAGCCCAAAACAATAGCAACTGTTGGGTCTAAGCCCAAATCCAATCTCAAAGCATGCACTGGCCATAGCCCTTTTCATATTTCATATCTCATAACACTGGGCAAGCCTTTTCAAGTTTCATATTCTTGGGCAAGCCTTTATCAGAAATGGTGTGGCCCATAGGCCCATTTTATATCACATGTAATGTCAAATGAAAGAATGCAACCCATTTGGGGAGACTACTCAACCCACCATCCGCTACTCTCCACCGTACCAACCAACACACCATGTGGGGATTAACTCGACCCACCCCGCCATAACTCTTCCCCGGCAAAGATAGTCTTTATCATATAACCGGAGGCCTAGCCTCTTTTAATAATGGGCAAAAGCCCTTTTAATAACTGGGGCATAAGCCCTTTAATAACTGGGGCATAAGGCCTTTTGATAACTGGGGCATAAGCCCTTTAATAACTGGGGCATAAGCCCTTTCGATAACTGGGGCATAAGTCCTTTAATAACTGGGGCATAAGCTCTTTTGCACTTCCTCCATCCATATAAATTCCCAACCCAATGCATTTATGAACATCTCATGTGCATATCATACATATCATGTGCATATCATACATGTCATGTGCATATCATACATATCATGTTTATCAAAATCCCATGCATTAAGTTCATATATAAACCCTAGGGGTATAATGGTCATTTTTACCTAGGGGCAAAATGATCATTTTCATATTATAACGGTAATCTTGTAATTTTACCAAAAATTAGGGTTTCCATGTTCATTAACGATTACAAACAATTCATGGGTGCAAACAGTGATTCTGGCCCATTTTTAGCGAAAACGAGTTATTGGGCCAAAAACCCCTAATGGGCCCTACTTAGCTGATTCTGTCATCTAGGCCCATTTAGCCTATATCCCATAATGGTTTTAACAGTCTTCCCATTTTCTACCAAATTTACCCAAATGGGCCCGAAAGCCTATTGGGCCCTAATTCAGCCCCTCGAGGCCCAACTTACTGTGAAGGCCAAAATCACGTCCTTACCGTTTCCATTGTTCCCAATCATCATCTCATCGATTCTAACTAACTAGTGAGCTTTCTTGCTCACACGTCCTCGAAATGCCGAAATTTGGCATTTCGCTTTTCGCATTTTATCGCTTTAAGCTATGAAAAGGGTTCGTTACACACCGATTTGTGATATTCCTCGTGAGATCTCCTACGATTTCTCCTATAATCATTTGTTAAATAGATCAGCTCGCAATAATTGAACCAAATCAAGAGCTATCCAATATTAACACTTACACATTCGCCACCATCCATAATGGCCTTAGGCACCTTACCTTTGTCGCGATTGATGACTAGGTCTAACTACTCCGTTGATCCAAGCTACTCCAAGTCGACACTACACCTTGCTGCTCCTTCACTAAATAAACCACAAAATGTTAAAAGAAGACCCCATAAGGCCTATACCCATATTCGCCATCTCCCTAAATTTGGGGTTTGGCTTTTGGCCAGATTACACTAGGAATTGTTTAGAGTTTGAACACTTACCACGCTCTTTCTCCTCCCGAATTGGGATGCCTAAAAGGTAAAGGAATCGAACACCAACTATTGAAAAGAAAAGAAAAGGTTGCTGGTCACAAAGAATCGGCACCCCTATCTTCACCGATTTGACTTTTTATGTATTTCGGTAGAAGTAGAGATTAAGGAAAGAAACAATGGTGAATGGAGGAAATAGTGGGCTGTTTTGAAAGAAGAAAAAGAAGGAAAAATGAATAAGAGGAGGTAGATTCGTCGGAAAAGAAAAGAGAGAAAAAGGCTACACACCAAAGAAGAAATCGGCACCACTAAGACCCTAATGCCAAATTACCAACCTAATACCCTCTCTGCTGAAAATCCCTCTCAATCTCCTTATTCGCCAACTCTATCTCCATATCACATCCCTAAAATCTCTCCCTTATCCCTCCTTAATTTATGCATTTAACTTGATCCAACTCTCCTCTTACGAATCCACTTAGGTTCCAACACTTACCCTTCCTGCACATAAAAATAAATACTCTTAATTGCCAACACAGGGAATCGAACCCAGGTCTTCCTCTATGCTCCACACGCCACCTTTTTAGGAGCTTAGTGGCGTCACCCTTTCCACTTTACCAAAGCTCTTTTTGTGATACGTTTTACCCACAACTTATTATAAGGGCACCTAGCCAGAACCCCTAACTCCTAAGTCCAAAATTTAAAAATTCTACCGGGTTTTGGCCAACTCATGGGCCTTCCATAAGCCCATTTACATACCCAAATTATGAATTCTATAATCACATACCAAATTTTAGAAATTTACTTAAAATATCAAGAATCGCGAAAAACCCGAAAATCAGGATGTTACATGTTTTCCGGCCGATCTCATGCTATTGCCATTTGATGAGTTTGATGTGATTCTTGGTATGGATTGGTTGACTACACATGATGTGATAGTGAATTTTGGAAAGAAATTCATTGAGTTGAAGTGTGAAAATGGTGAAATTCTTCAGGTTAATTCAGAAGAGTCAGATAGTTCATTTCCCACAATTTCTGTTATGTCTGCTCAGAAATGTTTGAGAAAAGGGTATGAAGCTTATCTTGCTTTTGTGTTGAACACTAAAGATTTAGAATTGAAAATTGAATCAGTTCCTATGGTATGTGAGTTTCCCGATGTGTTTTCGGAAGAACTACTAGGTTTGCCTCCTGTTAGAGAAGTTGAGTTTGGTATTGAGTTGATTCCAGGTACCACGCCCATTTCTATTGCTCCTTATAGAATGGCTCCGTTGGAATTGAAAGAATTGAAAGCTCAGTTGTAAGAATTAACAGATAAAGGCTTTGTAAGACCCAGTAGTTCACCATGGGGTGCACCAGTGCTATTTGTGAAAAAGAAAGACGGATCAATGAGATTGTGCATAGATTATCGGCAACTTAACAAGGTAACAGTAAAGAACAAGTATCTATTGCCTAGAATTGATGATCTGTTTGATCAATTGAAGGGAGCTACTGTGTTCTCCAAGATAGATTTGAGATTCGGATACTATCAATTGCGAGTTAAAGAGTCAGATGTCCTGAAGACTGCTTTCCGGACTAGGTATGGTCATTATGAGTTCCTTGTGATGCCATTTGGCTTGACTAATGCTCCTGCCATTTTCATGGACTTAATGAATCGAATTTTCAGACCGTACTTGGATAAATTTGTAGTTGTGTTCATTGATGATATCTTGATTTATTCTCATGATGAGACTGAGCATGCAGAGCATTTGAGAACAGTTTTACAGATTCTGAGAGATAATCAGTTGTATGCCAAGTTCAGCAAAAGTGAGTTCTGGTTACGAGAAATTGGTTTTCTTGGACATATTGTCTCAGGTGAAGGTATTAAGGTTGATCCGAGCAAGATTTCAGCTATTGTTGATTGGAAGCCTCCTAGAAATGTATCAGAAGTTAGAAGTTTTCTTGGTCTTGCCGGATATTATAGACGATTTGTAGAGGGATTTTCCATGATAGCTACCCCGCTGATAAGATTGCTGCGAAAGGATGTCAAGTTTGAATGGACTGAGAAGTGTCAACAGAGTTTTGACAAATTAAAAGCATTGTTAAATAAAGCACCTGTTTTAGTACAACTAAAACCAGGTAAGGAGTTTGTGATTTACAGTGATGCGTCCATGAATGGACTTGGTTGTGTACTTATGCAGGAAGGGAAGGTAATTGCTTATGCGTCTAGACAGCTAAAGCCACATGAGAAGAACTATCCGACACATGATTTAGAGCTAGCTACCATTGTTTTTGCGCTGAAGATTTGGAGACATCATTTGTACGGTAAGAAGTGCCACATATTCACTGATCACAAAAGTTTGAAATATTTGATGACTCAAAAAGATTTGAATTTGAGGCAAAGAAGATGGTTAGAGTTGATTAAAGATTATGAGCTAGTGATCGATTATCACCCAGGTAAGGCAAACGTTGTTGCTGATGCTTTGAGTAGGAAATCTTTATTTGCATTAAGATCTTTGAACACTAGTCTAGCCTTATCAGATGATGGTTTTATCTTAGCTGAGTTGAGAGCTAAACCGATGTTTCTTGAAGAAATTTGTGAAGCTCAGAAAAATGACAGTGAGTTGTTAGCCAAAAGAGATCAGTGTGGGTCGGATATAGAGTTAGATTTTCAGATCAGTTCTGACAGTTGTTTGATGTTCCGAGACAGGGTATGCATACCGAAGAATGATGAGCTTATTCGAATGATCTTACAGGAAGCACATAGTAGTTCTTTATTTATTCATCCAGGTAGTACAAAGATGTATAATGATTTGAAGAAAATGTAATGGTGGGTAGGAATAAAAAGGGACATTTCAGAGTTTGTTTCTAGATGCTTGATCTATCAGAAGGTAAAGGCCGAACATCAGGTACCTTCAGGTTTATTACAGCCTGTGCTAGTCCCTGAGTGGAAATGGGATCAAGTTACTATGGATTTTGTGACAGGATTGCAGTTAACACCAAGAAAGAAAGATGCAATATGGGTTGTGATTGATAAGTTAACGAAGTTGGCTCATTTTATCCCAGTTCGTATGGATTATTCACTTGACAAGTTGGCCGAGTTGTATATTTCAGAGATAGTCAGACTACACGGGGTACCGTTATCGATCATTTCAGACAGAGATCCAAGATTTACTTCATGGTTTTGGAAGAAATTGCAGAAGGCTTTGGGCACTAATTTGAGTTTTAGTACAGTTTTCCATCCTCAATCCGACGGTCAGTCAGAGAGAGTTATTCAGGTACTTGAAGATATGCTTAGATGTTGTGTACTAGAATTTCAAAGCAGTTGGGAAAAATATTTACCATTAGTAGAGTTTACCTACAATAATAGTTATCAGTCGAGTTTGAAGATGGCACCTTATGAAGCTTTGTATGGACGTAAATGTCGCACACCTTTGTATTGGACAGAGCTTAAGGAGAATCAAATTTACGAGGTTGATCTAGTTAAGGAAACAGAAGGGAAAGTAAAAATCATCAGAGATTGCTTGAAAGCAGCTTCAGACAGACAAAAGTCGTATGCAGATTTGAAGAGAAAAGAGATTGAGTATCAAGTTGGTGACAAATTTTTTTTGAAAGTATCCCTGTGGAAGAAAGTTCTCAGATTTGGCAAGAAAGGCAAACTAAGTCCACGTTTTATTGGACCGTTTGAAGTGATTGAGAGAGTTGGACCATTAGCATATCGGTTAGCTTTGCCGATTGAGTTAGAGAAGATTCATAATGTATTTCATGTGTCTATGCTACATCGTTATCATTCAGATTCGTCACATGTGATTTCTCAGACAGAGGTTGAGATTCAGCCAGACATGACTTACGGTGAAGAACCGGTAAAGATTCTAGCTCGAGAGGTAAAGCAATTAAGGAACAAAAGTATTGCACTTGTGAAAGTACTATGGAATAGACATAGGGTAGACGAGGCTACATGGGAACCCAAGAAGAGCTATGCTAAAACAAGACCCAAATCTCTTCACGGTAAGATTTTGGGGACGAAAATCCCTAAAGGGGGGAGAAATGTAACATCCCAAAATAGGGCCTAAACGGAATAGTGGTTGCGAAACCAAAAATCTGAGGTAGAAAAATTTATTTTATTATTATTTTGAGGTTCATGATATGATTGCATGATTGTGTGAAAATTTCGTGATGAAATTCTATGCATAAAGTGCTTAAGTTGAGATTAGGGACTAAATCGAATAATTTGCAAAACTTGCATTCTAGAAGTTATTAGTATGAAATTGCTTTGGAATATTAATTAGGAGGGTTTAAATAACAATTTGACCAATTTCTAAGTTCATGGAAAAAATAGGACATGGATGGAATTTTTGAAAGTTTAATATGGAAGGGCATTTTGGTCATTTGGATATTAAATGAAATAAAAAGGGAAAAATAACACAACATCATCATCTTCTTCATTAGCACGAAATTTCAAGGGTTCTCCATAGCTAGGGTTTGTTTCAAGCTTTCAAGCTCCATAGTAAGTGATTCGAAGCCCCGTTTTTAATGTTCTTTACGTTTTCGGAGACCCGGTAGCTCGATAAAGCTTATGCTAGCAATAATTTAAGTTAAGGTTCATATTTGGAAAAATACCCATAGGTGAAAAGTGTTTATTTTGATGTTTTATGATACAATATGAGGTTTTAAATTATGTTAGACAACTTGTGATACTTGGTTTTAAGTGAAAACGAGTAAAAGGGCTTAATCGGTAAAAATACCTAATAGTCATAAGTACATGTTAGAGTGTGAATTTGATGTTGTCATAGAAGGGAAAAATGATCAGCATGTCATAAAACATAAGAAAATAGGATGAAGTTTAAATTACGAGCCTTGGGGAAAAAGTGCAAATATGTGAAAGTTTAGGGGCAAAAATGTAATTTTGCCAAAGTTTGGGTCAAGGACTGTTTTGATAAATGTGAATATTAAATAAGTTAAATTTTCTATTATAGATCAAGAAGAGCGAAATTCAGGAGTAGATCGGGGAAAAGAAAAAGTAAATGACTAAATTGTAAAGTTTAGTCACATTTTGTATCGAGGTGAGTTTACAGTAAATAAATGCAATATTCTTTTATTTTACATTATTATTGTTAATTTCCAGCATTTATATACTTATTTTTTTGAGAATATTTAAAGTCGAATTAAAGGCGAAGTGACAGAGAAAAAGCATTAGGAAGCCCCGTTTGAACCTTAGGAATGTTAGGATATTGGGGTTGACAGGACAGGACAGGACAGAAATGAGCCATGTAAGTCCATATCAAATATATGGCTTTGGAGACAGGAATGAGCCATGTAAGCCCATATTAGATATATATATATATGGCATTGGATATAGGAATAATTCATGTAAGTCCATGTCGAAGACATGGCATTGGCAGGATATTGATAAACAGGAACGACCCTAGTATCCTTAGTTTTTCGAGTAGTTCAACGGGTCATTGTACATGTTAAATTACAGTGAATTATCAGCAAAAAGGGAAGGTAGATTATATTTATGAATAGTGAAAGGTCAGGTAAGAAAGAAGGTAAGTGAGTAAAGAAGAAGGTAGAAAATGAGAATGTAAAGAAAGCTTATGAGGCTAGGTGACATTATGTATATTTATTCATTATGTTGAATGTTGTAATTTATTTGCTTGTAAGCTTACTAAGCCTAGTGCTTACTCTCTTTATTTTCTTTTTCTTATAGTTTTTATCAAGCCACTCGAGGATCAAAGGAAACGTCGGAGACCCGATCACACTATTGAAGAAATCACATTGGTATAGTTAGACGTTTCGTTTTGTGTATGGCATGTATAGGAACTTGGTTTCTTTTGATATGATATGATCAATGAATGATGTGTAAATACTTGCTAGTGATTAGATAATAGAATGGCTGATGATATACATGTTTAATAGTATGTATGATTAAGTAGTAACTATCACATGAAAACTATGAAAAATGTGAAAGTAACTTAAAAACGGATTCAAGTATCAGAAATAACGTGACTTTGAAAAATCACAAAAAGATTGTAGAGACATGGTTTGATGGTGAATAATATACGAAATTAAATCTCCTTGTGTCTATTTTCATATGGAATAAACAAAACAGGTAAAGGTTTTGTATTTTATAAGATATCTGAGTTTTGGTGAAATAGGGCTAGAGCGATTTCTGGATCCCCTATTCCAAATTTGGAAATTCACCATAAATTTTACAAAAATAATTAGGTGGTTTACTTTATATGGTTAGAATAATTATTTAATCTAGTTTTAATAGAAACAAAAGGTATAGTCATATGAATTTTGTACAGGGAGAAAAGTGGTTCGTAGTAAGTAGAGGTTAGTGTAGTCGAATTCTGAAACAGGGGTAACTTTAACTAATAAACTGTACTAATTGGCTATGTAAAAAATTCTAGAAAAAAATTAGTAGATATATATATGAGTCTAGTTTCAGGAAACAATTATAGATCTTAATTTCGAGTTTTGAAACTCGAGAAATGAATTTTTAAGCAACCGTGATGCAGAAAAACAGTTTATTCCAAAAATTAAAATAAGTGGTGTAAAGTTGTTTAAAAGGTAAGATAAGTTTAGTAACACCTCAAGCTTGACTCCGGTGACGGTTTTGGGCATGGGGGCATTACATTTATTGGTATCAGAGCAGGTTTAGTAGGTTCTCAGAACAGTTAGTGTGAGTAAAAGTCTAGCTATACATGCCATACCTGTATTTTGATAGTGTGACGACTCGGATGCCTTCGCCCAAAACAATATGACCCAAAAATCCAACTTCTTAGAGCCAAAACTCACTCTTACTGAACTTAGCATACAGCTGCTTTTCTCGCAAGGTCTGCAACACAATTCTCAAGTGGGTTCGACACTTTAATAATAAATTTCGCAGGCTCAATGGGTATATCCATACTAGACACTAAACTCAGGCAAATGTATGAATACGTCGACCCCGGATCAATCAAGGTAGTAACACATGTATTGAAAAGATAAAAAGTACCCGTGATGACGTCAGGAGCAGAGGCTTCCTCTCGAGCATGTATCGTATATGTTCTTACTGGGGCTTGAACCTCTGGTTTTGCAGTGTCTTTAGTCGCAACTCGACTGCCACTAGCGCTCCTAAGGTATCTCAGAGGTCTACCTTATAGAATGGGAGCACTCGACTTTGGGGTTACTTCTTTTTCTTTTTCGACTCGTTTTAGGCAGTCTCTGAGAAAGTGGTCAAGAGAAACACATCTGAAATTTGTTGCAACTCTTACACTTCGGCTTTTGATCATCTACACTCCCTACACTAGTCACCATCGGGGAGGAAAACTTCTGACTTCGTCGTTTAGAGCCTCTCGCTCTACCCAAATATCCTACTGATGAAGTGGAGCATTCATGTTGGCTCCTTGCTTTCTTAGTAGAAAATGAGGGTGTTTTACCGCTGGACCTCTTGCTCACAACTTGAGCCTCTCTCTATGCTTGCTTTCTTTCATTATTAAGCTCCTCAGCCTTCTTGGCCTGATCAGCTAATGCGGCAAACTCCCGTATTTCAAGGATCCCAATCAACAACTTAATTTCCTCATTCAGACTTTTCTCGAAGCATTTGCACATTTCCGACTCAGTTTGGACCCATTCAGTTGCGTACTAACTTAGCCTCACGAACTCTCTTTCGTATTCTGCTACAGTTTTGTTCCCTTGTTTGAGTTCCAGGAACTCCTTTTGCTTCAAGTCTAAAAACCTTTAGCTAATGTATTTCTTCCTAAACTCTGCTTGGAAGAAATCCCAAGTGATATTTTCCTTTGGCACTACCGAGGACACAGTCTTCTACCAATGGTATGTAGTATCCTTCAGGAGGGACACGACACATTTTAAACACTCCTCGGGTGTGCACGACAATTCACCTAACACCCGTGTCGTATTCTCGAGCCAGAACTCAGCTCTTCTAGAATCATCCTTGATTTTAGCTCTAAATTCTCAGCCCCATACTTTCTAAGCTTATCTACAAGGGCCTTATCGATTCTTACCGGTGCCATACCCCGTGGCATATCTTCATCAGGTTGGTTAGAGGGTGGGTGAGGTCTTGGTATGTTGAGGCGATTCCTTAGATAATCCCCTAACCATTCATCCATCATATCAAAGAAGGCAGCTCGGGCCTCTTCCCGGCCTTCAGACATAAGCCTTCTACTACTACTAGATACAGCTCGTTGTACAGAAGCTGGAGCATGGCTCTCAGCTCCTTTAGACTCATCTTGTACTTGATTGGAAGAAATTTACGATATTCAAAACAATTTAAACAGTTAGGAGACGTCACACTATCAATATTCGAATAATGGCATGTATAGTAAACCTCAATATCCCCTACGGTAGTCCTAGAACTGACTAAACCGTAGCTTTGATACCACTAAATGTAACACCCCTCACTCGTATTTGATGCCAGGATAGGGTTCGGGGCGTTGCCGGGATTTCGCATTCAAAAACATGTTAATTCTGGTCACCAAATTTCGTTCAAATTTATAACTTTTCAAACATGTACATCTCGTCCCTTATACAGGCCTTCGAGGCCTAAAACATACCTAGGGGCAGTTCGGGACAAAATCGGGAGCATTCAATAAGCCTTGGGTACCTTAGAAAATTTCCCTTACTTTGAAGTGTCACACTCCCATGTGGGTGGGGCCGTGTTGTCACACACTGTAACACCCCAAACCCGAGACCATCGCCGGTGTCGGACACGAGGGGTTAACGAGACAAATCCTCTTAAAGTACCGACCAATTTGGCATTTCTGGACAGGCTGGAAAACTGCGTCACCGTATCCTTAAAAATCATATCTCGAGTTTCAAAACTCGGAAACTGGTTTCGTAAATTTTCCCTGAATTTAGACTCATATACCCATCCATGGATTCATTTTTAGAATTTTTGGTTGGGCCAATTGGTACAGTTTATTAGTTAAAGTCACCCATGTTACAGGGATCGACTGCTCTGACCTTCGCGTATTACAACTTGAATATCTCTCTGTACAGGGTTTTAATACTGGTGCCGTTTGTTTCTAATGAAACTAGACTCAAAATTTAATCTGTACATATAAGGCATGACTCCTAATTCTTTCTGGATAATTTATGGTAAATTTTCAAAGTCGCGACAGGGGACCCAGAAACCGTTCTGTCCCTGTCTCACGAGAACTTTAATATTTCTCAGTATACTGCTCATATGGTCGTTTCGTTTCGTCCATATAAAAATAGATTCATCAAGGTTCAGTTCCATAATTTACTCACTATTTAATTCTACTTCTACTATTTTTAGTGATTTTTCAATCTCATCTCACTGCTGCTGTCCGCAACAGTTACTGCAGTAGACTATGCCAATTTCATGAATTTTTCCTTGGCCTTAATCATCCATCATATATGACACAAATTATGGCCACCTTATCAAAATTTGAGTTTCTAAGACTCGTGGCTATAGGTTCTAGCATCCCACTCGACGACCACATAGGCCATTTTCACATGGCTTAAAGTTTACAACCCACAATTCGACAAAATATAATAGCCTATACATGCCAAATGTTCTTCAACAACAAAAACAATACCACAAGATTTCAGCCGGTGTGATGACTTCAACGACGGTTCCGAGCACGCAACAATACGAGTCCAAGAGACCTAAAATGGGTGACAAGAAAACACCGAGTGAGTTTACAACTCAGTAAGTCATAAGCATTCATGAATCCACCGATAAAGTTACTACTACATGTACAACAAATGAGGCTAGGTACTCGTCCATATCGAATCTATACCATAATACCTCGGACCTTTCGGTCCAATCTCGCACCAATTCATACATCCACATTTCATATTCTACACAACAAGATAATCAAGCATTTTTACACATTAACTCATTTTCCAGCACAACCATACAATTTCAATCATCACATAGATTTAAGGCTTACCAAATTCAACCCCAAGCATGAACGTATTCTCTATTCGTCATGAGCTCGAGGTACTTACCCGATCCGCTGTCCATACTCAATTCAATGGAGACACACCTCCATATATATAGAGTACGCACACACAGTGCTTACTACTCAATTTCGCACACTTAGTGCCACGTAATTTAAGCCCGCACACACAGGTGCCATACCCTCCGAGCTCGCACACCCAAGGTCAGTATTTTTCCAGCTTGCACACTTAGTGCCATATATTTCCAACACGCACACTTAGTGCCGATCTCACACCGCATACACGTGTTGCCCACACACTTAGTGCCGAAAGCAAACTTTCTACACATTTCACTATTTCTTTTACATTCAACAAATGTCATCACTCCATACACATACATTTTCATTTATATATATATATCATCCCATTAAACACAATTGCATAAATTTTACAATCATTTAAGCAATATCAAATACGTGCTAATGACTTACCTCGTGTTGGGTAAAATAGTTCCAAGTCGGCTACTCGATGACCTTCGTCTTTCCCTTGCTTGATTCTCCTTCTTTAACTCCTTGAGCTTAATCAATAAATCACTAGTTTAACCATCTTGCTAAACATTCATAATTCAACTACACATGCATATGTATGCTTGTATATTCGGCAACCATTCTTACTAATCGCCCATTTGGTCGATTATACACCTAACCGAATATGCACCAAAAACTTGATTCAACATTACCTACATACTCACTTTAATGGCTGAATATATATATATATATGTACAATGTCAACTAACATCTTTTAATCACCTAATTTCATCTCATGAACATTTAATCAAATTTTCCCAATCTAGCATATACTTTCACATCCATTTGTAACATCATGTACAAACACATATACACATATATCAAAACACAAATTTTACCTATCATGCAACAAGCATAAATCGCACTTATGAGCATGCCATGGCGAATACATCCCACACCATCCCCTTTCAATTTTTGGTCATGGTTAAACAAAGAAAACTCCATGTCTTACTCAAGAATGCTAAAAGAAATTTCAAGAGTAGTCAATCCATCATTACATGTATCATCAACAAGCTTCACATTTAGCATGCAATGGCTTTAACACAATATCAACCTTGGCCAAATACCATTTCCATGGCATAACAAGGATTTGAACCATGGGCTAACATGAACATCAAGTTAGCAACTAAAACATGCATGAATCTCATGACACAACCTCAAACATACCTTAATCTTGACACAAGTATGACCAAATCTCCTTCTAGTTCTCTTCTAAACCAAGCATGAAGCAAAAATCCTTCCTTTTTCCCTTAGTATTTTCAGCCAAGATTTGAGAATGGATGAACAAATTTTTCCTTTCTTTTTCCTCTACTCACGGCAACAAAAGGGGGCATCCATGCTCATTTTTTTCATTTCTTTATTTTTTCTACATAATCCACTAACTAAACATGTTGGAAACATGTTCCCTTGCCCATAATCTTGTCATGGCCGCCACTCTTCCCTTTTTTGGGCAAATTGACATGCAAAACCACTCTTTTGCATGCATGTACTATTAGACCATTGTAAGATTAGCCTATCACCTTTCAACAATGTTTCATACAAGTCCATTTTAATAAATTCACATAGAAATGATCAAATTAATGCATGAAACTTTCACACATGCATTTACTAACATCATAAACATAGAATATAACTTTTAATTACTTATAAGACTCGGTTTAGTGGTCCCGAAACCACTTTCCGACTAGGGTCAAATTAGGGATGTCACACACACGCCCATGTAGCTTGGGATACGCCCGTGCCCCAGCCCGTGTGCCACACTGACTTTAACCTTGTCATACAATTAGGGACATACGGCCAAGACACATGCCCGTATAGCCTACCCATGTACAACACTGACTTAAAATTTTAGGTGCAGGGGACGCACAGCCATAATACTCACCCATGTGGGTGAGCCATGTGTCACACACGACCTAGACACACGCCCATGTGTCCAACCATGTGGACCCTAATAGGCTATTTCCAAGCCTTTGGTCACCCTTTTCATCACTTATACTTAATGGTTACCAAATACAAAGTAAAACATGATTATATTCTTATAAATGATCTTGGAAAAACTCATTGTATGGAAACCTCATATCATTGGTTTTATACATGAGAAGTTATTCCCCATCTTGTATTTATGGGTTTCCATGTCACTTTAACACATTCAAAACTGGCTCGTTCTTGTGACTCATTGCCAATTATAAACAAACCATCACATATGAATAAACATGCATAGATTTGTAGGTCATAGCCTACTTCAAAATAAGCCAATTCCCATGGCCATATACAAAAAGTTAGGTACATCTTTAAATGCCTTCATTTGGAAATTCAAATGATAAATAAAAAATTACTCAAAAGTCCTATACACACTATTAAACAAAATAGAAATGTCTTTATACCAAAGCTGGACTAGTTGATAGTGTGTTGACTGTCCAACCGTCTTCCAATCCTTACGAGTCCTTGAGCTCTGAAAAGTAGGGAAAAATAGAGGGGTAAGCATTTTCATGCTTAGTAAGCTCGAATAACTGGAAAGTAAACTTACCAAGTAATTAGCATACAACCAAATTGGGTAATAAAATCAATAAGCATGAAATGGCTTTCCCATCACATACACTCCATCAATGAGTTAGTCACATAACAAAGCACCACGAAATTTATCTTAGATGAGCTCAACATTTGACATCTCATTTTGTACATATACCTCATATCAATCTCGTTGAGTTTCTAGGAAATCTCGATGGAATATCCATTAACCGTCAATTCGTACGAATGATCGTTTCAAGTATGCACTCCCACGAACCTCACATCTTATGGCGGGATTTCCAGTCCAGGCTAAATCCCCCATATTACGAACTCATAAGGTGATGTCGGGATTCCCGGTCCAGGCTAAATCCCTTATAGCGAAAAACACTCTTAATGAGCTCGGATCTGAATTACCAATCCATGCTAAATTCAGACCCTAATCGGATTACCCGTCCAGGCTAAATCCTCAATGCACATAATTCTTCGGAAGGCTCGATCATGTAAGGAACACCCGTCCGAGCTAGATCCTTTCTATATTTGAGATCAATGGATTACCCATCCGATCTAATTCCTCACTGCAACACATGCAGGATCTCAATTCACATGTCAATCATGGTTTATCCATCGAATTCCCCTTTTTAACCTCAACCGAGATAAATTTTCTTTTTTTTTCAACATATCAATGTCAAGAATGCATTTCATGAAGTTTTATGCCATTAATAAATGAAATCATCATTCATTCACAAATCATGTAATTAGGTAGGTTAGGAGTTTACTTTAGGTTATCCGAACTTACCTCGTACTCGTTTTAGTGTCGTGTTTAGGTTATTCCGAAATCTTTCGTTTTCCTCGATCGACCTCCAAAATTTGTTCCTCGGGGTCTATAACAACAAAATTAAATCATTAACACTCCACATTATACATTTCAAGTCTAAATTCCACCCTCGGTCCAAATGATCGTTTTGTCCCTAACCTTTCACATTTTTATGATTTAGTCCCTAGGCTTGTATAATGAAACACATGAAATTTCTACCTTACCCAAGCCTAGCTGAACACTTCTCCCTCTTATGGCAGCCCACATTTTCCATTGTTTTCTCATTTCTACCACACATTTTACAAATTTTGC
Source organism: Gossypium arboreum (assembly GCF_025698485.1). Lineage (NCBI taxonomy): Eukaryota > Viridiplantae > Streptophyta > Magnoliopsida > Malvales > Malvaceae > Gossypium > Gossypium arboreum. Next base: position 35,012,782 of record NC_069075.1, read on the forward strand.
AAAAAGGTCCCTTTAAGGGTTTTTTAGGAAAATCACCTAGGAAAAGATGTTTAACACACATCTAACATTCATATTCCTCCATAATCCATCAAAATACAAGTAATCATGCATGGGTAAACTTTTAAACATCAACCCTACATGAAATATGGGTAGAAATGGAGACAGTAAGCTACTGGGATTTGAAAAATACAAAGAACATTAAAAACGGGGCTTGGGAGCACTTACTATTGAGCTTCAAAAGCTTGGAAACCCTAGCTATGGAGGGCTTGAGAGTTTCTACTGGAACAATGGATAAAATGGCTGATTTTTAGTTCATTTTTTCCATTTTATTTCATTAAAATCCCAAATGACCAAAATGCCCTTAAGCCCTTTCTTTAAAATTTCATCCATGCAAGCCCATTTTTGTCCAAAAACTTAGAAACTGGGAAAATTACTCCCCAAGTCCTTCTAATTTATAACCTAAAGCAATTTCATACAAATTTCTTCTAAAATCTAAGTTTTGCAATTTATTCAATTTAGTCACTAATTTCCAATTGAACACCTTACTCAAAGAATTTCTTCATGAAAAATTAACACATGCATATTCTCATATTCTAGGATTCATAATAATGATAAAATAAATATTTTGATGCCAGATTTGTGGTCCTGAAACTACTATTCCGACTAGGCCCTATTTCGGGATGTTACACAACCCATTTTCAGTGAGGTCGAAAATAATGGTTTCGGGACCACAATTCTGATTAGTGAGTACATAAATATTATTTACAATGTCATTAGTGTCGTATTAAATTTTGGTATGGTAATTTTCGTGTTTGGATGCTTAATTAAGGTAAAATGACTAAATCATAAAAATCGTAAAAGTGGATCGCTATTGATTGTTATTGATTAAAAGGTTTAGATAACAATATTTAAGGGACTTAAATGGCAACTAGGCCATAATAAGTTAGCTTGGATAATTAGTGCTTCATATTTAGCGATTTATATGTTAAAATGTTAATTAAAATGTAATAAAAACATAAAGAAAAGCTATTACCTTTTCATTCTTATTCTTCCACTGAATTTTTTCACCATTATTAAAGGAAAGAAAAGCTTCAAACCTTCAAGGATATTTGACCTTTGCATATGAGTATTTTTGAGACCTCTTTTTTTGTAAATTTTAAGTTTTTTAGATAGTTGTAGCTTAATCTAACCAGCCCAAAGACTATTTTTAATATTGTTAAAGTTTTGAAAAGTACCCATTATTGTTCTTAAAGTTTGTTTGGATGTTAATGGTTGGTTTTGAAGCTTGATGTTGAAATAGGACTATTTTATAAAGTGAATTTAGATAGTTTTGAGTTTAGGGACTAAAATGATAATATGATAAATTTTGCATGAAATTCTTGTAAATTTAGTTACTTGTGAGTTGTAAGGGATGAAAATGTATTTAGCTTACAGTTTTTAGCCTTAAGTATGAAAAATAAGCTTGTTATGGTTTTATGAACTAAATTGAATAAAATAAAAAACTTTAGGGAAATTGTGAATATGATAATAGGAGGTCATATGCATTAAGTTAGATGTTATAAGGTATTTGGAACTGATTAATTGAAATGAATTACATATAGATCAAGAAAAGGATCAACCAGTAGATAATTCAGGAAAAAGAAAAATAACAGATTAGTCGCTGACTTTTCTTCTATTGTTGTTTTTCCCTAGTAAGTTCATACGGTATAGTTCTTTATATTTCACAATATTTATGTTTGAATTGTATAAGTGAAATGTTTGAATATAAATTTTGATTTTATAATTGATGTAAAGGTGAGAAAAAGGACTTGATAGAAAAACAATACACTGTTACATGTTTTGAGCCCAAACGAACTTGAGATAAGATACAATTGGCATGCCAATAGGGTTATATCGCACACTGTACATATTTGATATGAAATGAGATGATGACAGGTGATATGTTTATATGTTCACTGAATGTGTCGGAATCCTGCATTTGTTGCGAATTACCGAGTTACATTTATAGTGCTTCAGGCGTGTTTTTGGTGAGGATGTGAAGCCTACAGGCTTGCCACTTAGTGCCCAGGCGTGTACTAGGATGAATTAGCTCGTTTGAGCATTCTGGCGTGTCTTGGGTGGATGATCGAGTATCTATATCTGTTCATAATAGTTCATCGGGTTGAATTTTTATTGTTAATAGACTTGATGGTTGGTAATTAGTTTAAAATTTGATAAATCATAGATGAATGATCTAGAAACTTGTTAATTCTTGTTGGTACGATGACTTGAAATGGTTGGATTAATTTGTAAATTATACAAAGTTATAGGTTTTGAATGCGATGAACTCACCTTTTGATATGAATTGTGGTAATAGGTTAAAATGTTTAGTTAACTATTTTGTTATTTTTAAATGAAGAAATTAAGTTAAGTTATATTGATTCCAACTTATGAACTTACTAAGCTCAATTGAAGCTTACTCTATTTCATTTTCTTATTTTCTATAGTTATCATTTTGCGAAACTAGACGATCGGATCAACTTGAATATCACACTATCCGACCATCTTTTGGTAGATTGTGAAAATGTTTTATTTTGGTTATGTGGCATGTAATAGGGGTGAGGTTATGTAAATGTGTTTGTAATAGTACTTTTATATGGTATTTATAAAGTATGTTCGGACGATGGAATTTTAATATGGTAGCTTATAGTTTGAAATGATGACTTTAGAAGTGATTGATGAGTATGGAAAATGTGATAAACTAATAAGAAATCTTGGCATGTTCGGTCATGGTGTGTGATATTCAAATAGGTAAGATTGTATTGGTGAATATAGTTTAAAAGCTTGATTATTGAATTAATTGTCTAAGTATGGTATGTAAAGTAGTTTTGGTATCCAATTTAGAAGTTATGGATTTGTCATTCTTTATCACTATTAGATGAATAGATAATGTATTTGGTTTGTGTATTGATTGTTTTGGTGTCAAATATATAGATGGAATTTTTGGCATTTTGGTGATTCAAATGGCATTTGCATAGTCATGTTCGAATTTGGCATGAATTAGGAAATACTTTGGTACTAATTATTTTTTGTGACGGTGCCTTGAGGCATATTGGTTAGTATTAGGAAAATGATATGTTTTAGTATGCTTTTGGTGTATTACGAGGTATAAGACCATATCTCGACTATGGAACCAATGGGGTCCATTGGGACAATAAACACATGGTATATGTTGTAAGACCATAGCTCAGCTATGGCAGCAAAAAGAGTCTACTTGGATAGTAAACACGAGAAGTCTATTAGGATATTAAACATGGAACCTGATGAGTAAGACCATATCTCGATTATGGCAGCATATGTAGTCCGTCGGGACAATAAACACCGGGTTGTCCCCCAGGACAGCAAACATGGGGTGGATCGCCATGATGAAAATCGGGGGAAAGCATGTATATGAAAAAGAATTGGAAGAAAAATGTAAGTATTGGCAAAACGATAGTGAGCCAATGGATTATTGAGGAATCCATCAAATATGGAAAATGAAGTAGTAAAGGAATCAATCTGCCAGAATAATAATCAAAGAAGCCATAGGCATATGGGTGGTAACTGACATGCCATCAAATGTAGTAGTTAATTTGAGTCAATTCTGCACTTAAGGAGTTTTTTTTAAGCTATTTAGTTTTTTTAATTTAAATTTTCATTAATTAGGCATTAGGATTAAAAGTTAAGAAAAATAAGTGTTTTTAACACATTTTCTAGGTGTTGTGACCTAATAAGCTGAAACGGGCCTTAGGTTGTGCTAATATGTTCAATTGAGTGTGTAGGATGACGATATAAATGCCCAACTGACATGGAAGTGAGCAACGAGTGATACACAAGCTTCTCAGGACATCAAAGCACGAAGTGAATGACCAAGGCTAAAATTGCATGTTATGTCGTGCCACACAAAAGTGTGGCACGAAACATGTCGACATCCTTGACCGCCTCCGAACTTACTAACATCCAGAGTGTGAATACTACTACAAAATATATGGAATTGAAGTAGTGTCCGCAGGTATATGGGTTAGGTTGCAATATAGTTTGTTTACAATGAAACACTTGGTAAGTATTTAAAGGATCGTACCCAAGGGATTGCAGTTTAAGGAAAACTGCTATTAAGCCTATTATCATAAATAATTACTAATCTACTTGAGCCACGAATTAGTACTGTTAATATCGAAGCAAGAGTATAATAATATTAATAAACTAAATAAATTGAAATAATCCTAAATTTACTCTTAAGTTCATGTATCGACTTTTTCTCCTAACCCTTATTTCGATTATGATAGTTCCTTTAGCCTAGATCGAATTGTTTTACCTAATTAATTATTGATGGTTTTATTCAACCAGCTAGTCATCAACCTAGTTGCGCCTCTCAACGTCTAACTAACCTAATGAATCACCAAGAACTACTTATCTCTCGACCTCACAGTTCAAGCTGGATTAGGCTAAGATTTTACGGATAGGCAATACTGATTTCGGGTTCATTCCCACCTTAATGATCTTCTAGGGTCGTCAAGCCTAGGGTTTTAGGTTCTTCCTTTCCCAACCAACTTATCCGTTATGAAACTCTATCTTTCAGTCAATTACTTAGGTTAAAACAATTAAAACATGCGAAATATGTAAAAAGCATAAATTGATTCTAATATTTACACAAACATTCAATTAACAATGTTAAAGAAATTGATATAAAGAATAGAATAAGTAAAAGAGATGCTCATGGATTTATCGATGATAGTACGACTCTGGAACAATCTCCACTCGCAAAAGTCTCACTTTAGAATAGGATCCTCCGATTACAAGAACATAACATACCCTAAGTGCAAACTTAGAACAAAATGAAAAACCTAAGAATAATTTATGTCTCCCTAAAATTATCTGTCTAAACTTATTAAAATGGCCTTTATGTAGGCTAAAAACTGAATATTAAAGTGCTAAATTATCCTTGAAGTCCTTAGAGCTTGACAAGGATAAATACTCCTAATTTCCCTAAAAAAGCAATTATCTCGTGTAGAGACTTTTTGGGCTGCGCAGGGGCGGTGTTACAACACAAGCCTACAGTGTTGCAACATCGGGTCCAGTGTCACGACTCCTAAGGTAGTTTCTCTCCAAGACTTTGTTTTTGCTTTTTTCTTCGATGTTACGACATTGGTGTCTTGATGTCGTGACACAAACATTAGTTTTGACTTGAATATGCATCTTTAGCTCTCGATTTGTCCTACAAGGTCGTGTAACCTTATTTAGATATATAAAATATATTAAAAACTAATAAAAAACATAAATTACTACTTTAAGTATGAAAACCTAAATATATACTAAGATGTTTTGATTTAACTATTAAACAAGCTAAAGTTATGTGTAAAAAGGATACAAATAATAGTATAATTCATGGCAGATTAGTCATGCCCAAGTAATTCAGTGTTATTTTCATCCATGTATTCAAATTTATTCGAAGACCTAGGACGTGCCAAAGACCTAATTTGGGTTTCCAACATCTTTATAAATAAGACATTAGGGGATTGATTTAACTAAGTCATCCCAGATGCCTTCAAAAACCCTAGTGGTTTAGGAGTAGATTTGGATTGTTTTCTTTTTGACTTTTCAATACTTTCTTGTTTTTCTCTCGAAATCAAATTTGATTCAAGAGTTTGTTTATTTATTTCAAGTATTCAATTTATTTTCTTTTTCATTCGATTTAATTCTTTATTCTGATCAAGAGATTAGCAACTTTGTTCTTCATTAGATATTCAATCCACGATTATTCAAACCTCTTTCTCTTCCTAATCAATCGTGATCTTTGCATGATTTATTCAATCAAAGTTGTGATTATGAATAACATGAGTGGATAAATCCTTTATGGGAGATTAGCGAGCGGATTGGGATGTGATTAACGAGGATTTAGAGTTTCTTGAGTGGGATTAGTTGGTATGAATTATGAGTGCTTAAACTACTAGGATTGACAACCCTAGGAAGTTATCATAGGCAAGCCGAGGTCGAAAGATAAGTTGAATCGAGTAAGTCATAATTTATCTTGGTTAAGAAAGTGAGGTCGGGAGATAAGTGAGTATCAACCAATCAATTAGTTAAATAAAGGCTAGAGATAATAATTGGTTAATCGATAGCTAATCCACTTCAAAACTCTAATCCAAAGTTAGTTACAAACCCTAAAGCGAGTTAATCTTCCTAATTGGTATATTGATGTAGTTGATTTTTTTTTATTTTTCGTATTTTTTATTTTCTTTATTTTGTTTATATCATTAACTTATTTTATGGTTTATCATAATATAAGAATTAATTGGTACTATTTAGACTTATTATTGTAAAAAGGTTTTTGTAGTTTATTTCATCCTCCTTTAGGTATGATCCTCGGAATACTTCCAAAGTATTTCATTGTACTAAACTATATTACAATTTGACTCATGCACTTGTAGAGACTTTCGTTCTTGATTCTTATATTTTTGATGTTATATTTAACTATAAATGATAACTCGTTCATAGGCAGTCAAGCTGTTGGCGCCGTTGCTGGGGAGGTTTTGGCAATAATTCTTGAAAATAATTTTTTACAATTAATAAGATAAGTATGAATGTCAAAACCTATAGATTAGAGATTTTCATGGGCCAAGTTAGGCCCAAACAAAATTTTAGGCTTGTTTGTTAGGCCTAGGCCTAGCCCGAAAAATGTGCCTAAAATTTTGCCCGAGCTCAGCTTGGATAACAATACTAAAACCTGGGACTAGCCCGGCCATATTAATTTTTTTTAAATATATATATAATACATCAAAAATACTAAAAATATTAAAATAAATGTTTCTTAACAAATTGAAAACAAATTTAAAAAATATGTATACTTAAATAACGCTAACATAGGTGCAACTTAACAAGCAAATGCCTTTAAAATAATAACAAAATTAACAATAAAACAAGATTTATACAATGGCCAAATAATAACAGCAAAATAGTAGCAATATAATAGAAAATTGGTAGAAAAATAGTGAAAGAAAAAAACAACAAGAAAACAATAAAAAAATAGCATTTTTTTGCATATTCGAGTCGGGCCGAACCGAGCTCAGGCCAAAAGTGCCTTACCCGACGCCCAACCTGTTTTCTAAATGGGTCTTATTTTTTACTAAAGCCTATTTTTTGGGCCTATATTTTTATCCGAACCCTCCCACTTTTCGGGTGGGGGCCCGACTCATGAACAGGTCTACTATAGATACAATTTTTTATTTTATTTATTTATTTTAATTTTCTTTTTAGGTCGTTTATGACCTGAAGCTCCAGCACTCTAATTTAATCATACCGAAATCTAGAACAAATACAGACACAACTGACGCAACCATTTTAAAGGTTATGCATGTTTATGGAAAACTAAGGTTTAAGTTAAAGATACTGAGTTTAACCCATAAATTTTGTTGTCATGCTTAGCTTCCAAGAGAATGGAAGCTCTATCGATCAAAAAAGCTAAGCTGATAAGATGAAGAAGCATTAAGTAAGTTTATGTACTCCATACCTGAAATGCTGGGTGGCTTGTACGATTATTGATGACGTAAGAACTCAGCTGATTATGAGTGATAAGCACGCATAAAACTTCTTAATGTATGGGCATCCACCAAGGCAGTTCAATATGCATGAAATATTTAGGATATTATGTTTAAAAGGGTAACATACTTCATATTGGTATGTAACTATAATGCATATATTGCATGATTATAATAGTGGGATACGGAAAGGAAAGTTTGACGGGTTAGATAAAGCTAGGATTTGGGAATGGGAATTTTTGTTAGATACCGCCTTCAGTGTTGCTATGTGTAAACCATGACATGTGAAGCTTTGGCCCTTGTCGAGGGACATCGCTGTGTTTGAGCATTAAGGTTAGGACTAGCAAAATTGATGAATGGATGGAGGGATAGGGAAAATGGAATTCCGTAAAAAATTTTCCATCCGGGATTACTAGGAGCAAATTGTGATGTTTGAAGCTTTAGGCCCTGTGATGGGACACTTTGGTGTTTAAGCATCAATGTGAAATGTGAAATAGGTCCTTCAAGATAACACTATAACGATGGTATTTAGGTTCCATAGAGCAACTGCAACGACGGTCAATAGGCTTTATGGGGCGACACTGCGACAGCGGTAAGGTCCTACGGGGTGACACCTCTAAAGAGATCTAACATGTAAGACTATAGCTTGGCTATGACATCTATTATATTCCACTGAGATAGAAAACATAGGGATTAAGAAGTGTAAGACCATATCTCGGTTATAGGACCAGTGGTGTCATATCTCGTTTTTCAATGGTGTCAAAAATAGTGGTTTCAAGACCACAATTTCTACTAGTATGTTAGTGTTTTATTAATTATTTATCATTTATAGTGTTCTTACATGATTGTATTAAAATTTGGTTAAGAAATTTTATTGATTTGATAGTTAATTAAGTAAAATGGGCTAAATTGTAAAAGCTACAAAAGTTAATCACTAATAGTTTATTTGTTTCTAATGGTAATAAAAATATTAAGTGAAGGTTTAAAAGGGTAAATAAACCCTTTTGGAAGTGTAATGGACGGTTAGGTGATGGGTTTGGGTGAAATTTAATTTTAAAACCAAGGTTAAAAAGGTAATTTAATAAATTGGCTAAAAGCAAAACGTAACAAAAATGTTATCAATTTCATTTTCCCTTCATCATCACCGAAATTGAAGGAAACTCCATTGGTAAACCCTTTAGGTTCAACCAAGCTCATTTTTGGGTGCATGATCAAGAATCTCAACAAGTGGAGGATGTATGAGAATTGTCGATTAGTACCTGATAGTTGAATCACTTGACAAGTAAGTTTATACTAACTTCTAAGGTTACAATTTGTTATTAAATATTGTTATTTATATATACATTGCTGAAATGGAAAATCAGACTTTATAATGATAAATTGGATTTCTGAAATATTTCCAATGGAATGACTAAAAGTATCATATACAAGGTTTCTAAATTATTCTCATTCTAGACCGAACTCTAACATTTGTTTTTGACTCAGATATACATGTGACACATATTTAGCCTGGACTAGTAATCTGTTGTCATTTTAAAGGTTTAGCTTGGACTGGTAACCTTACATGTATACATAGCCCTGGCCAGACTATATTTCTTCTATGTTGTCTTTAGTTTAACCCGGACGGGTAACTTGACACATATATCTCTATACCAAATTAGCTCATACAAGTTTTATCTATTTTCTGGACTTGTATATTTATTTTTTATGAAGTTCCACTAGAAAACTATTGAATATACAATGTTAAATGGTTTTATAAAAATAAACATTTTGAATTCTGAGTATCCGTATATTCATTGGTTACTAACTTAAAGTTGTTGATTCATGTTGTGATAAATTTTTTACTTGAATGGTTCTATGCAATTAGATATTAAATGTGTATGGTAAGTTTAATGAATTGAAATGTATGAACCTACTGAGTATTTCTTATACTTACTTCTGTGATTATTTTTTTTTTGTAGATTTTGAATACGTGGAGTTTTTCGTTCGAATCAGCGAAGCTCACACCTATCATCATCATCTAACATCGGTAGATTTTGAAGTTTTGAAATATGGTTTATTGTGGCATGTATATAGGATGCACATTTTGCTAATGTTTGGGCATGTTTTATTACTTTGGTTGTAAATATACTATGTGCAAAGTTAGTACATATATATGGCATGTTTGGCATCTTGGAAATGTGTATTTAAGGTATGTTTAATGGTATTTGTGGATGACTATTTGGTAAAAAGTTTGGTATGCTTATTGATAGTTAGATGGTTTGAATGGATGAATTGATTTGGTTGATAAATGTTGTTTAAATATGGTGACAATGAGGGCATATTGGTTAGACACTTAGGTTGGGATGTTTTGGTATGTTTTAGGCTTGATTACATGTGTTTTGAAAGCATGTTTATGGTTGATTCAGTTTTGGCTTGGAACCTAAGGAATTGGTGTTGTTTTGCCTTGTTTTGGAATCAATTTTTGGTGATATGGAACTAAAGTGGAGGAAGCAGAAGAAAGATCTGAAAAGAAGAAATAAATAAATTTATTAATAAAGAAGTTGAAAATAGTAAAAGAAGAAATTTGAGAATAAAGAACAAATAAAAACAAAAATATATAAATAAATAAATAGATGAAATTTAAAAGTGGAAGATAGATTGAATAAACCAATGGATATGATGGATAGAAGGATAAATATCTAATTGGACCCTCTCAGATATAAATTCCAAAAAACTCAATTAATGGCTCTAATCAATCCTTCAAGAAATAATCCTTGGCAAATTGAAGGGAAAAGAATGAATTCTCATGACTCTTTAAAGAAAACCGAGAAGAAAACTACTAAAAACCACAAGAAAAAAATCTTGCACAGTAAATAAACTCCCAGAGTTGAAACCTTTATTAATATAAACAATTGTCTCCTTAATAAATAATGAAGAAGCCTTTATATAGGCTAGCTAAGCACGTCCACATAAAACTCTAAAGTATACTAATAATCTAATTAATCTAAACAAGAAGCAGTTTTAAACAAAACTTTCTTGTTAACATAAAACTCCTAAATAACTTAAAATACTTAATAATTATAAAAAATTCGTAATAAAAATAATAAAATAATAATAGCTGATAAATACAATATTGAGATCATATATAATAAAAATTAAGCCTAAAATCCGAACCCAATATGATTTAAACTCGAATTAAAAGCCCAAAACTCGTCATTCCCGTCATAATCATGTCCAGAAAATTCTGCTCGCGCAGTCTTTATTAAAACAGTCATAACTTGAGCTCCTAAACTCGAAATTGAGTGATTCAAAGTATGTTTCGAAGTTAAGAGATAGAAATTTGAACGCCATGAGACATCTCAACTAGAAATGCCTATATCCTATCCAACAGTTTGTCACAAGTCTGCTGATTTCTCAAACTTGAAAATTGGCAGTTTTGGTGAATAGAATTTAATAAATTTCACCCCATCCGTGCATTTATCATTAGGTGCACACGGCCTGGGACACAAGCTATCACACGGCTGTGTGTCACACACAGCCACACAGGTGTGTGTTATTTTTATTTTAAGTGTAGGATTTTCAACATGGCCTAGAGAAACAGCCATATGATCCTATTCCGAATACTCATACGATCTGATACACGGTCTATGACACGGTTGTGTGACCTTATATTTTGAATTGTACATGGTTTGACCACACAACCATGTTTTTGAGCCATGTGGTCTGAGCTCTGTCACATGGCCGTGTGACCCATGTTTCCAAAATTTTCATTTTTTTCCATATTTTTCTATTTTGTTTCAAATTGGTCCCTGATTGTTCCCAAACTATTTTTAAGGCCTTATAAGCTTCTTTTAAGGTTTATAAATGTAATTATGCTATGAATGTAATTTAGATTTTATTTTTTTAAAATTAATAAACAATTGGTTTGATGATGTTAATTGTTTTGATATGTGTCGTAATACTCCGTAACTCTAATCTGGCAACAAAGATGGGTTAGGGGTGTTACAAGTGGAGTCCATCGGGACAGTAAACACGGAGATTACAAGGTGTAAGAAGCTATGGTCCGCTAAGACAATAAACACTGGGATTATGAGGTGTAAGACCATAGCTCGACTATAGCAACCAATGGAGTCCATTAGGACAGTAAACACGGGGTATATGGTGTAAGACCATAACTCGACTATGACAACATAGAGAGTCCGTCGGGACAGTAAACATGGGAAGTCGCCAGGACATTAATCATGAAACCTAATGAGTAAGACCATAGCTTGGCTATGGCAACATATGTAGTCTGCTGGAATAATAAACATGAGGTAGTTCGTCAGGACAACAAACACAGGTTGGACCATCAAAATGAAAATCGGGGGAAAGCACGTATATGGAAAAGATTTGGAAGAAAAATGTAAGTATTGGCAAAATGATAGTAAGCCATCATATTATTGAAGATTTTGTCAAATATGGAAAATGAAGTAGTAAAGGAATTAGTTCGCCAAAACAATAATCAGAAAAGCCATAGGGCAAATAGGTGGGTAACCCAGCTAAAATCAGGCATGAGAGAAGAGATGTGTCCAAGGATCATAGTTAAAGATTCTTTAGTAAGGACTGCTAGAGGACGCTCAATGAAAAGTGAATAAGAAGGAAAGAGAGAGATACCTAAATAGAGCATCCATGGGGCAAATGTGTCTGTCAAGACTATTCCTCTTGAGGAAAGGCAATTGCAAGTTTAACCCCTAGAGTTAGATGTCGTAAGGGAAACATCATAAGAGAGAAACTGTAAACTCAAGTGGTGTTAAGTCAACATTTCATTGGATGTTGTAGGTCTGAATGGTCCTCTACTGATAGACATGTTTCAGCTTGAGAGTAAGGTATAATGAATAGGGTGGATTACAATAAAGTAATTCAAACAACTCTACAGCCCAAGTGTAGTATAAGTAGAAAGGATGAAACAAGGTTAAATCCACCAAAGTGGCATGGCCATGCTCTAATAGGCCTTAAGGTAGAATATCAATGTATGCGTCGGAGTTATGGCGTGTTCACAAGTCAAGATGAAATCAGAAAGGATATGCATGGAAGGAATTGGGAGGAAAAAGAATACAGAAGGTGAATTGTGAAATGAATGGTGGGAATCCATAAGGATGATAAATCAGCTAGAACCTATCATAGGGTGTCAAAAATTCATAAGCCGATTGTGTGGCTCCATATTACACTATTTCTATTTTTAAGATGGGCTAAGAACAAGGTCGTGTGACCTTATTTTATGTTTTTCCCCCATTTTTTTGTTAAGTTTTCAATTAAGACCCTATTTGATTCTGGTTCAATTTAAGAGCTTTTGTAAGCTCAATTTAAGTTTGAATTTGTATGATAATCATTTTAGTTTAAATGTTTAAGATATAATGTATGGTTTATTGGATTTTTTTAATTAAATTTACATGTTCTTGTTCTGTTATTGTAGCATCCTGTAATCCGATTCAGACGACAAAGATGGCTGAGGGGTGTTACATTAACAAGATGTAATTTCAACACAATTACCATGGTGATTTCAATATAGTACTAAGACTACTAAGAAGTTACCATTGTTATTTCAATACAGTATTACCATGGTGATTCTAATACAATATTAGGATTACAAAGATTTTGCAAATGCTAATTAACAGTGATTCCAATACAATACTAAGATTACAAAGATTTTGGAGACATAGTACTAGGATTTTGCAAATGCAAATGAATGGTGATTCTAATACAATACTAAGATAATAAAGATTTTACAGATATAGTTTTAAGATTTTGCAAATGTAAATGAATGGTGATTCTAATACATTTACCATGGAAATTCCAATAAAATACTAAGGTTTTGCAACCAATATAGTTACCATGGTGATTCCAATACGATATTAAAATTTTGCAAATGAATGGTGATTCCAATGCAATGCACTTAATCACCAATAGGTTAAGATTTTAGTAACTCACCATTATGGTTATTCCAAATAGTACTAAGATTTTGCAAATGAATGGTAATCCCACTACAGTTACTAGGGTGATTCCAATACAATACTAAGATTTTGCAAATGAATGATGATTCTAATACAGTACAATTAACCAGCAAAAGCTTATGACTTTTCTGAAACAACACTTAGTGTTATGGCTTTTTTGAGGTCGTGACCTTTTTAAAATGATGCTTAGTCACCTTTGTGTGGTGTTTATATGTGCCTCAGATTTGAGTGCAAAAATTTACAATATAAACGTTCTTTTTTTCTTCTCTTGAGTGATTTTCTACAATATTCAATTTTAAAGTTGCAATTATTTAATTCAAAATCTGAGTGCAAAAATATACAATATAAACTTTTAATTTATGGTGTTATTTAGTTCAAATGTGCAATTAATGCATTCAAAGTTGTAAGAAGAATTGCTCTGTTCAAGAAAAAAACATTGTATTATGTATTGGGATAGTATTTCTTAATCGTGATGTATAAGACAATTTTATTTTTATTATTCTACACACGGTAGAGAAATAACTACTGTTAATAAAATTGTGTGGAGACATCTTGCCTTTCAATTTTTTTTAGATATATAAGTATCTTTATACAATAATTAAGAATAGTAATTTGAAAAACCTAATTATATATGAAATGTTATCAAACATATGAACGTAAGATGTGAGGTTTTTACATGAATAATATGAAATAAATAAAAGTATACGAAAATAAGATAATAGAAATAATAGTTACAGGAATTGGTAAAATAAACAGTGGAATACGGGTGATGCCTAACCAACCTAGAGCACCACTTTATTTTTAATAAAAAAATAATTTTTTGGGGTGCAGCCAGCTCAATCAGTGGCACCTGTAATTTATACGACAAATACAAGTTTTTTTCAGTATACGGAGAAAAGTAAAAAAAATTATTTGGTGTCGTTGATGTGTCAGACAGCACCCAAAAAGTTTTATTAAAAAAATTTAGCTAAAAAAACTCGTGTTTTAATACACGAACTTGTGACCGTCGGGTCACTTCCGTGTTAGCAGTCAGGTCGGCACCAGCCTGACGGTTAACACGGAAGTGGCCCGTTGGTCTCAAGTTCGTGTTTTTAATACAGAAAAAAATTAAAACTCATACATGTCTCAACTTTAAATAATATTTTTTATTATAAAGGGGTATGGTTTGGTCCTCCAAACCCTACACATGTAACACCCTTAACCCGTATCCATCACCGGAGTAGGGTTACGAGGTATTACCTATCAATACACATCATTTAATATCCAAATCTCATACATTCATACATTCATATACAAATATCATTCAGTAAAATCATATTGTCCCTAATTAGGGCCTACGAGGCCTTAAACATGCTTTAGAAGTGGTTCGAGACTAAACCGATAACATATGGAAATTTTGGAAACTTAGAAAAATTTTAACATTTCAAGTGTCACACGCCTGTGTGAATAGGCCGTGTGCCTCACACGGCTAGTAGACAAGCCCGTGTCTTAGGCCATGTGGAAACAGGCCATACATACTGACTTACATCACATAGCCAAGGACATCCCCATATGCTAGGCCATGTGAAAACTGGAGAGTATACTGACTTATCAACACGGCCAAGTCACACGCCCGTGTGCTTGGCCTTGTGCCATTTAGGGGGTATACTGACTGTACCACACGGCCGGTCACATGCCTATGTGTGAGGTCGTGTGGAGCATACTGACTTCAAATCTATTTCAACATAAGGGGACACACAGCCCTGTACTTAACCATGTGTCACACATGACTGAGACGCACGCCCGTGTCTCTACCCGTCTGGACAAAAATAGGCTATTTGCAAAGCCATTTTGCCACCATAATTTCATATACATACACAAGCATAAATAACAACATTTTATAACCTAATAGGTAGCCATTCCATAACATTTCATACACCTATAGTACCAATTCAACATAGTATTCATTACCTAATAAATAACATAAATCTTCCATTCATATGCCCACCAAATACAAGACATCATTTGCATAATTTTCAGTTCATCAACCATGAGTCAAAACATACCAAAACATACTATCAAATTTAGCCAAATCACATGGCTTAACTTATACACAACATATACCAAAACCATAATCTCAAATAACCATAATTATCATCTTAATAACTAGCCTATACATGCCATATTTACATATCCACAAGTTCAAAAGTACTAATCGGCAAATGGATAGTGTGATGTGTAATCCGAGTTGTTTGAAACGAACGAGCTAACAAACCTTTATAAAACATAGAAAAGAAAACAGAGTAATCTTTATAGCTTAGTAAGCCCGTATAATTTTAGAACTAAACTTACCATTTATGCATATTAAGGCAACAAATTAGATATACTCAATTCAATTTCCAAATGCCTAAACACAAACATTCATTAATAAGTTAGCCATAATGTACATGTAACCATCCATTATATCAATTCAATACTCAATACATTGTATTATACCAAAATCATATATCGTATACAACATTGGTAACATTTCTTTCTCCATCATTTAAACAATAATTCATTTGTAAACAGTAGCTCATCCATATAAACAGTATTTATGCCCGTTGAACCCATTAGAACTTCGAAGGATACTCAGTTGATATACATTAGTAATCTGTCAATTCATTATCATTTCCACTCTTTCGAGCCATGATCTGTAAGCTCCTCCTGAGCTGATGGACAATAAGCTTTGTTGAGCTGAAACAGTAAGATCTGATGAGCTGAAACATCGATAAGCTCATACAAACTGAAACATCAGTAAGCTCATACGAACTAAAACATCAGTAAGCTCATACGAGCTGTGGTGAGTCCGCAACAAATGCAGGAGCTCAACCAAATCGGTAACTCTAGTCACATGTCACTCGTATCCTACGAATTCATTCGGTTCAAAAGGAGCTTGGTAACCTTCAGTCTATATCAATTAGGCACTCATAATCCAATTATATCAATTTCTCAATTATATACAGACATTTCAAATAAATAAAAGTATTTAAAAGTTCGATTCTAATTATACAAACTTACCTCGTATCGCTCGGATAAAAACTATCAGCTATTCCTTAATCTTTTTTTTTTCCTGATCTAAACTCGATCTCGACTTATCTTGATCTATATATTATCAAATTCAATACATTCAGCATTCAATTTATTCAATTTAGTCCATAATTCATATTTTGGAAAATTTACACATTTGCCCCTAACTTTCACATTATTTACAATTTAGTCATTATCACATAAAATTGCAAATTCATGCAATTTAATACCAACCCATGCCTACCCGAATTTCATAGGGACTCCTAGCAGCCCATATCTTATTTCACACTTTTAACCACCTAATTTTACATTTTCTCAATTTAATCTATTTTTGACATTTTTGTCAAAAATCACTTTACAAAACTATTAAATCTATCAATAAACTTTCATAATCTATCCTCAATATCAATTTACTCAAACATTCAACAATGGCAACATCTTAAATCTTTAACAGTTTCAAAATCTAAGGCACGGGCTATCTAGATTACGAAGCAACGATCTCAAAAACGTAAAAATCATTAAAAACCGAGCAAAAATAGACTTACAAGCAAGCAAGACAATGGCTGAACCTTCAAAATGAAAAAATGGAGTCTTTCTTCTAACTTATTTTCTATCAAAACAATAAGGGAGAAAGATGACACTTTTCTTTTATTAATTTACTAATATATATTTATCGAGTTACTACAATAACCTTAATGAAATAACCATTTAATTCATCCATCTATGCCCATAAATGTCCACTCATAATTAAAATGGTCTAATTACAACATAAGGGCCTTAACTTTAATGTTATATGGCTATTTGACACTTTTAACTAATAGAACATGCATTTTACATTTTTGCGATTTAGTCCTTTTTACCGAATTAAGCATTCAAACAATAAAATTTCTTTACGAAAATTTCACATAATAATTCTACCATGATGTAAATTTTAATAAAATAATAAAATAAATATTTTGATCTCAGATTTGTGGTCCCAAAACAACTATTTTGATTTGACTCAAAAACGGGCTGTTACAACTCTCCCCCATTAAGGATTTTCGTCCCCGAAAATCTTACCAATAAATAAGTTAGGGTACTATTTCTGCATAGTTTCCTCGGGTTCCCACGTAGCTTCCTCGATCCCATGTTTATGCCAAAAAACCTTTACTAGAGCTCCGTGCTTATTTCTCAATTCTTTAATTTCACGAGCTAAAATCCTTATCAGTTCTTCGCTATACGTCAAATTAGCCTGTATCTCAAAATCTACAAGAGAAATCACATGTGCCGGATTGGATCTGTATCGACATAACATAGAAACGTGAAAGACATTATGAATCTTTTCAAGTTTTGACGATAAAGCTAGTCGATATGCCACTGGCCCTATTCGTTCAATAATCTCATATGGCCCGATATAACGCGAACTCAACTTTCCTTTACGACTGAATTGAAGAACCTTTTTCCATGGTGACACCTTTAGAAACACTCGGTCCCTGACTTGAAACTCAATTTCCTTAAGTTTCAAATCCCATAGGATTTCTGTGAATCTGAAGCTGCTTTTAAACTGTTACGAATTGTTTTCACTTTTTCTTCAGTTTCTCTGATCAAATCAACCCCGTAAATCTTTTTCTTACTAAGTTCAGTCCAGTATAGTGGAGTTTGACATTTGCGACCATATCAAGCTTCGTACAGTGCCATCTTTATACTCATTTGAAAACTGTTGTTATACGCGAATTCAATCAACGGTAAGTATTTTTCCCAACTGCTCTCAAACTCTAAAATACAACATCTCAACATGTCTTTAAGAATCTGAATAACTATCTTAGTCTGACTATCAGTCTGAGGCTGAAAAGCAATACTGAAAATCAATTTTGTATCTAAAGCTTCTTGCAGTTTCTTCTAGAATTGCGACATAAATCTCAGATCTCTATCAGAAATAAGAGATAATGGCACTCCGTGTAATCTAAAGATCTCAAAAATGTACAATTCAGCTAATCTGTCAAGTGAGTAATTTGTACAGACTAGTATGAAATGAGCAGATTTCATTAGTCGATCAACAACAATCTAGATAGTGTCTTTTTTTTACGGATTTAGGGGCAATCTCAACACAAAATCCATTGTAATTCTATCCCATTCCCACTTAGGAATCATCACAGGCTGTAGTAATCCTGATGGTACTTGATGTTCATCTTTGACTTGCTGACAAATCAAACATTTAGAAATAAATTTTGAGATATTATGTTTCATGCCTTGCCACCAGTAAAACTGTTTCAAATCGTTGTACATTTTGGTACTTCCCGGATGAACAGATAATAAGCTATGGTGTTATTCGTGAAAAATCTTCTGAATGAGTTCTGAATTTCTCGGTATGAAAATTTTATTCAGAAACCTTAAACAATCATCAACTCCAATCTGAAACTCTGAATCAGGGATATTCTCACATTGAATTTGTTTAACTTGCAATTCGCGGTCAACTTTCTGAGCTTCACAAATTTGTTGAAGAAATACTGGTTTAGCTTTTAATTTAGCTAAAATAGACCCATCATCACAAATAATCAACTGGGTATTCATTGCTCGTAATGCAAACAAAGATTTTTGGCTCAGGGCATTAGCAAGAACATTAGCTTTTCCTGGGTGATAATCAATCACAAAGTCATAATCTTTTAATAAATCGAGCCATCTTCATTGTCGCAGGTTCAAATCTTTTTATGGCATCAGATATTTTAAGCTTTTGTGATCCGTATAAATGTGGCATTTCTCACCATATAAGTAGTGTCGCCAAATTTTCAATGTAAACAAAATTGCAGCCAACTCTAAGTCATGTGTCAGATAGTTCTTTTCGTGAGGTTTCAATTGCTGAGAAGCATAAGCTATAACATTTCCTTCTTGCATCAAAACACATCCCAAACCATTTAATGACGTGCCACTATAAATCACAAATTCCTTCCCTGTTTCTGGTTGAACCAATACTGGTGCTTCAGTTAATAGTACTTTTAACTGTTCGAAACTCTGTTGACATTTTTTTGACCATTCAAACTTCACATCTTTTTGAAGTAGTTGAGTCATCAGTGTTGCAATCATCAAGAATCCTTTCATGAATCTTCGGTAATAGCCCGCTAAGCCCAAAAAACTACAAACTTCAGACACATTTCTCGGAGATTTCCAATCAACAATAGCAGAAATCTTACTCGGGTCAACTCTAATATCGTCAGCTGAAACAATATGCCCCAGAAATCCAACCTCCTGAAGCCGAAACTCACATTTGCTGAACTTTGCAAATAATTGTTTATCATGTAGAGTTTGTAACACAATTCTCAAATGCTCGATATGTTCAGATTCATCTCGTGAATAGATCAGAATGTCGTCAATGAGTACAAGAACAAATCTGTCTAAATACGGTACAAATATTCGGTTAATCAAATCCATAAAAACTGCAAGAGCATTAGTTAATCCAAAAGGCATAACCAAGAATTCATAATGTCCATACCTTGTTCTGAACACGATTTTTGGCACATACGACTCTTTAACTTGCAACTAATAATAACTTGATCTCAAATCAATCTTTGAAAATACTGTAGCCCCTTTCAACTTATAAAATAAATCATCAATCCACGATAAAGGGTATTTTTTCTTTATAGCTACTTTATTCAGCTGTCTATAGTCAATACACATTCTCATTGTGCCATCTTTCTTTTTTACAAACAATACCGGTGCACCCCATGATGAATAACTCAGTCATGCAAAACCTCAGTTTGTCAATTCTTACAACTGAGCTTTTTCAACTCTTTTAGTTCTATTGGAGACATTCTTTAAGGAGCTATCGATATCGGTGTTGTTTCTGGTACTAATTCAATAGCAAATTCAACTTCTCTGATCGGAGGCAAACCTGATAATTCTTCTGGAAATACATCTAAAAACTCACAAACAATAGGTAGAGATTCAATCTTTGATTCAGACACCTTTGAATCCAATACATATGCAAGATATGCACTATAACCCTTTTTCATATATTTCTAAGCTAACATTGACAATATCACAGTAGGTTATTCACTCGAATCATCAAACTCAATCCAAAGAATTTCACCGTTTTGACATTTCTATTCGATAGTCTTTCATCTACAATTCACAACTACATCATGCATAATTAGCCAGTCTATACCAAAAATCACATCAAACTCATCAAACAGTAAAAGCATCAAGTCAGCCTGAAAACAGTAACCCCAAGTCATCAAAGGACAATTCTTACAAATTTTATCAACTAAAATAGACTTGCCTAAGGGGTTCGATACTTTAATTACAAACTCTGTAGACTCAACATGTAAACTCTTTTTAAATACTAAATTCATACAAATATATGAATGGTTCATCCAGGATCTATCAACACAATTATATCAGTATCAAAAAGAGAAAAAGTATAGGTAATAACGTTCAGCGATGATGCCTCCTCCCATGCACAGATAGCATAAGCTCGGGCAGGTGCTCATGCCTCTGATCTCACAACAGAATCTCTCATAATACCTCGGTTACCACTGGTATTTCCAAAGTTTTGAGGTGGTCTCCCTCTAGTTGCAGTTACTTACTTTCACTGATAGATCTCTTTCAGCTGTAAACTTTTCTGGACAGTCCCGGAGATAATGATCAAGGGATCTACATTTAAAACAAGCTTCGCTCACTAATCTACATTCACCGTAATCACTTATTCCAGTGTTTACATTCAGGTCCAGCATTTCTAACACTTCTACACTAGCAACAGATGTCGCCTGAGGTTTAGAACTGAAATGCCTCACATCTCTGTCTCTAATTGAAATTCTCGCAGAAGCTATAGAACGAGGGTGATATTCTCTAGAGTTTTTTGTTGCTTACTGATGTGATTTGCCCACAAATCTCTTTCTAAAGTCTCTAGCCTCAGAATCGACTTTTCTTTTCACTTTACAAAGCTCTTTGGCTTTGCAAGCTCTGTCAAACAAAATGGTGAACTCTTTCAGCTCAAGAATTCCAACTAATAGTCTGATTTCTTCATTTAATCCATTCTCGAACCTTTTACACATTATAGCTTCGAAAGAGACACATTCACGAGCATATTTACTGAGTCGTACAAACTATCTTTCGTATTTTGTTACCGACATACGCCCCTGCTTCAATTCAAGAAATTCTTTTCTCCTCTAATCAATAAACTTTTGACTGATGTATTTACTTTCTAAATTCAACTTGAAAGAAATCCCAAGTAACTCTTTCTCGTGGAACTACAAATATCAAAGTATTCCACCACTGATACACAGTGTCTCTCAACAGTGATATAACACACTTTAAACATTCTTCAGGTGTACATGATAGTTCATCAAATACCCGAATCGTGTTCTCGAGCCAAAACTCGACTCTCTCAAGGTCATTGTTAACAGTGGCTCTGAATTCCTCAGTTTCATGTTTCCGTATCTTATCGATAGGTGGTTTATTTAATCGTAGAGGATTAATACCTTGAGAAACTATAGGGATCGATTGAGAAACAGGTGGGGGTGGGGGTTGCTGAATAGTCGGGTTTGTACGAATGTACTGTGTGAACCACTTATTCAATATCTGAAAGAAGGCTTCTTTAGCCTCACCCCAGTATCTACTCGTCATGGGTCTACATTCAAAAGACGTTGTCCCTTGAGCGGGAGCTGGCGCGTTACTTTCTACGTCATCCGTTACAGCTCATTCGGGATCCATTACTATATAAAAACACATTTGAAAACGTCAGGAGTCCTCACACTATCATAGTTTTATTTATGGCATGTATAACTAGACTCACATACGCTATGTTAGTCTTAGAATCGACTAAATCGTAGCTCTGATGCCAATAAATGTAACACCCCTAACCCGTATCCATCACCAGAGTAGGGTTACGAGGTATTACCAATTAATACACATCATTTAATATCCAAATCTTATACATTCATACATTCATATACAAATATCATTCAATACAATCATATTGTCCCTAATCAGGGCCTAACAGGCCTTAAACATACTTTAGAAATGGTACGGGACTAAACCGATAACATATGGAAATGTTGGAAACTTAAAAAAATTTTAACATTTCAAGTGTCACACTCGACTAGTAGACACACCAGTGTCTTAGGCCATGTGGAAACAGGGCATACATATTGACTTGCATCACACAGCCAATGACATGCCCATGTGCCAGGCTGTGTGAAAACTGGAGAGTATACTGACTTATCAACACGGCCAGTTACACGCCCATGTGTGAGGCCGCGTGGAGCATACTGACTTCAATTCTATTTCAACACTAAGGGACACACGGCCCTGTACTTAATCGTGTGTCACACACAGCTGTGACACATGCTGGTGCCTATGTTCGTGTAGACAAAAATGGACTATTTGCAAAGCCATTTTCCCACCCTAATTTCATATACTTATACAAGCATAAATAACAACATTTTATAACTCAATAGGCAGTTATTCCATAACATTTCATACAGCTG
This sequence comes from Gossypium arboreum, assembly GCF_025698485.1. NCBI lineage: Eukaryota > Viridiplantae > Streptophyta > Magnoliopsida > Malvales > Malvaceae > Gossypium > Gossypium arboreum. The sequence goes on from NC_069075.1 coordinate 35,035,816, forward strand.
TAGTACCAATTCAACATAGTATTCATTACCTAATAAGTAACATATATCTTCCAGTCATATGCCCACCAAATACAAGACATCATTTGCATAATTTTCATTCCATCAACCATGAGTCAAAACATACCAAAACATACTATCAAATTTAGCCAAATCACATGGCTTAACTTATACACAACATATACCAAAACCATAATCTCAAATAACCATAACTATCATCTTAATAACTAGCCTATACATGCCATATTTACATATCTACAAGTTCAAAAGTACCAATTGACAAATGGCTAGTGTGATGTGTAACTGCGAGTTGTCTGAGCTAACGAACCTCTATAAAACATAAAAAAGGAAACAGAGTAAGCTTTATAACTTTGTAAGCCCGTGTAATGACCCAATAGTCGGGCAATCGGAAAGTGTATTTTTGGGTCTCCGTTTTCATAAAACGGAATCGTAAATATTTATTAAAAATATTTACGAAATTATTTGTGTGGTTAATTAGGTTTTGGTTAGGTGAATTTGTTTAAATTAAGAGTAGTTAGGTATAAGGACTAGATTGAATATAGGGTAAAAGTTGAATTATAGAATAGAAAAAAAAGGACTAATTTAGTAATTAAACCATAAATGCCAAGTGTGTGGTAATAGTGAAATACATATGGAATAATAATAAACATATATTAGTAATTATTATATATTTACTTATAATATAAGTAAATGTTATTAAATTATATTATATATTATTATATTATATAATTAAAAGCATATAAAAGAAATAAAGAGAGAAAAGAGAGAATATTGAAACGAAATAGAGAAGAACATGGGAGAAAGAAAAATAAAGAAAAAAACGGAAAAATTAGGGTTTCAAGGTTTGAAGTTTAATTGGTAAGTCAATTTAGCCATTTTTCTGGTAATTTTTGAGTTTTTAGAATCCTAAAACAAAATACTACTTGATTTATGTTGAAATTTTGAAAGTTAATGTATTTTTAGATGTTATTCATGTTCAATAAATTGAAGTATTAGAGTTTGAATTGATAGAATTTCAAGTTAGAATTGAGAAAAGAATTGAATTGCAAAATAAATTATAGGTTTTAATTAATAGGAATAAATTGAGAGAATTTTGAAATTAGGGTTTATGGTGAAATTTGAAAGTTGAAATTAGTCTAAAGTGGGATTTGAATGAAAATATGAAATTAGTTTTAAATAAAATAAAGTTAGTTTTGATTAATGGATTAAATTGAAATGTGAGTTAAGGTAAAAGAAAAATGATGAAATTATCATACCATACATGTTTATTTTAATTAAATAGTATATGAAAGTTATTTGATTTTTTTAACATATAAATGTTATATGTTTTATATGAAATTGAAAAGAAAGAAAAGAAATGAGAGGACCTAATTGAAGAAAAAGGAAAATAGAAGGCTAAGGAGTGAAGGAAGACATCAACTTAACCTTTTGTTGTAAGTACTACAAGATTTTTAAATTATCTTTATTTAAATGCTTATATTGTAGTATAAAATTACTTAGAAAAGAAATGTAAAATATATATTTAATTTGTAAAAAAAGATAATTAGATTATGGAATTATGAAATCAGAAAGAAAATTATAGCTAGAGAATATGAGATGGTATATTGTTTGAACATTAAGTAATAATGTTGTGATAAAAATATATATGTGAAAAGGGTGAGACATTTGTGAATTGTAAAATAGGGACTAAATCGTAATGATGGAGAAATGAGAAATCTTTTTCAAATATTTATGTAAAATATTTAAATGTATGAAATTCAGTTTTAATGCCCAAATAGACAGAATTTAGAACTACTAGGATATTAGTGGCATGCCATTAAGGAACTTTGGCGCGCTCTCTAATTATTAGCATATTAGTGCTCTCTGTATAGCACTTTAGTGCTCTCTGTTCATTAGTGCATAATAATGCACCTCTGTATTTTTTTTGTATATCTGGTGTGTCCTATAAAGTCTACTTTGGGCTAAGAATATGAGTTGTGAACAAAAGTGAATCATTAATGTGTTAAAGTAAGTTTGATAACTTACAAAAAAAAAAAGATAAGTTAAAGTTTATTAATATAAAGCATAGTTAAAGAAACTTAAATGTGTGTAAATATGTATTAATTGAATAAGTTTAAAATATTTTAATTTTCATTTATTTACCTATTTATTCTTGTAGTGCTTACTAAGCCTTCATCGGCTTAACGTGTTTATTTTAACGCGTAGGTACAGTTTGACTCAAAGAGGTAGAGTCGGGTTAGGAGATCTCTCATCTTATCACAACCTTAAGAGCTTCAAGAATAGGTACCATATTTTGAATTAAAATGGCATGTACATAGGTAGATCAAATGTGTTTTTGTGTGTTAGGGACTAAAATATAAACTCTTGAAATTCTATCTATTTTGGGTTACTTAAATTATCTTGGTATCTATGAAATGAATTAGATAAATTATAAGTATGTTTGCAAATATTGTTGGCTAGTTAAAATACTATGTATAAATGTTTAAATCAAACAGTATCTAGCCATAACTGTTTTGGCACCAAATGTAATAGCCTTATACCGGGTCTGTATGATTGGACCGGGTATAGAGGTGTTACATTTATTGGTATCAGAGCCTAGGTTTTCTAAATTCTTGGGTCGAGAATGAATATATCTATACATGCCATTTTATATATTGATGTGATGAGATGAGGTTTATTTATTTAATTGTATGATTTGTGAATATTGTAAAAACTTAAAGATGTCAAATAGATCTCGTGAAGAGTCAAAAAATGAATCAGAGAGTAGGGGGCTAAACTTTGATAGGGAAAGAGATCAACATAGAGCCTAAGCCCGAAGTGAATCGATAGGCTTAGAGGATGATAAGGAGCCTGAATTGGAAGAAAGAACTCAATCTGAAACTAAGCCGATACTGCCTAGAGAAGAAATTTCAATTGCAGCCTTGTTACAGACAATGAATCAGTTATTGCAGCAAGTTGTAAGAACTAATAATGCTCCACCTTTTCCACCACCATCTTCTCCTCCTATTGTTCCACATCCACAACCATCTATAACTAGTCATCGATCACCCTTGGAGAGAATAAGAAAATATGGAGCTGAAGAGTTTAAAGGAAAAAAAGAAGGTGACCCAGCTGAGGCTGAACAATGGTTAGAGAACAGTCAAAGAATATTTGAAGAATTACAGTGTACAGGGGATGAAAAGTTGAAATGTACAGTATCTTTATTAAAGGGTGAGGCTTACCAATGGTGGACCACTGTTATGAATATTCATCCTGTAAAGAAAATTAATTGGAATTTCTTTGTGTCTGAATTTAGAAAGAAATATGTGAGTCAACTTTATCTTGAGAAGAAGAAAAGAGAATTTCTAGATTTGAAGCAAAACAACATGTCTGTTGCTGAATACGAACGATAATTTATCAGATTGAGTAAATATGCCAAGGAATTAATAGCAAATGAAGCAAATATGTGCAGGAGATTTGAGTGGGGATTGAATGAATAAATTTATGTTCCTCTTATACCATTACATCTACAAGAATTTCCTATTTTGGTTGATAGTGCACAATGACTAGAATAAGGGTTAGGTCTTTCGAAAGAAAAATTTTTGGGAAGAGATCAACAACTAGTTCAGCACCAGCACCATCTTCAAAAATAGTGAGGGATTCTAGAGATTCTAAATACACTTTTCCTACTATTGGGAAAAGATTTAGAACTCAGACAAGACAAACTCAAAAGGAAACCTCTATGGTTAGTACTGGGGGTTTCAGAAGAATACCAGCATTGCCATCATGTGAGCATTGTGGAAGATATCATTGGAGAGAATTTCAACTGAATTCCTGAGCCTATTTCTGTTGTAGATCGAAAGATCATTTGATCAGAGATCGCCCAAAGATGTCAAAAAGTGTTATAGAATAGTCTGTGAAAGGTATCTTGGTTCCACAAAGAGGTAGACGACCTAAAATTTCAAGTGGCATTGGTAGTGGTACAAGATTGGTGAGAGAAACGGTTAATAAATCTGAATCCCGAAGACCTCAGACTTATGCTATTAGAACACGAGAAGAGGGAGACGCTTCTGATATGATTACTAGTAAATTCTCTTTATTTGATTCTTCTGTAATTGCATGAATTGATCCTGGCTCTACACATTCATACATATGCATTACATTAATGAAAGAGAGAGAGTTACCAGTAGAACTTACAGAATATGAAGTAGTAGTTACTAATCCTTTCGGGCAAAGTGAGAAAGTTAATAAAGTGTGTAGAAGATGTCCCTTAAAAATTCATGATTATGAGTTTTCAGCAGACCTTATGGCACTTATGTTTCATGAGTTTGATGTGATATTGGGTATGGACTGGTTGTCAGAACACGGGGCTATGGTTGATTGCAAAAAAAAAACAATTTTCTTGAGAACTTCAGATGGAAAGGAAGTGATGGTAATCGGTGAAAAATATAGTGCATTGACGAATGTGGTGTCTACAATAAAGGCTTCTAAGATGATGAGAAGAGGATATACTGCTTTTCTTGCTTACATTTTAGATAATAATACAAATGAATTTTAAGATTAAAAAGATACTGATGGTTCGAGATTTTATCGACATATTTCTAGAGGAATTACCGGGTTTGCCCCCAGAAAGAAAAGAAAAGTCTGGGATTGAGTTAATTCCGGGCACTGCACTGATAACTATAGGATATTATTGAATAGAACCCACTAAGTTGAAATAATTGAAAATGCAGCTACAAGAGTTATTAGACAAGGGATTCGTACGTCCTAGTGCATAACCATAGGGAGCACCAGTATTGTTCGTGAAGAAGAAAGATGGGTCTTTGAGACTTTGTATAGATTACTGCCAGTTGAATAAAGTAACTGTAAAGAACAAATATCCATTGCCCAGGATTGATGATTTGTTTGATCAGTTAAAAGAAGCCAGTGTATTTTCTAAGATTGATCTCAGATCAGGGTATTATCAGTTGCGGGTGAAGGAATCTGATGTGTCAAAAATCACCTTTAAGACTCGGTACGATCATTATGAGTTCTTGGTTATACCATTTGGATTTACTAATGCTCCAGCTGCCTTCATGGATCTTATGAATAGAATTTTTCAGCTTTATTTAGATCAGTTTGTGGTGGTATTTATAGATGACATTCTACTGTATTCAAAATGAGAAGAAGAACATGATAGACATCTCCAGATTATTCTACAGATTTTGAGAGAAAAAAATTGTATGCTAAATTGAGTAAGTGTGAATTTAGGTTAAAAGAAGTCACTTTTCTGGGACACATTGTATCAGTAGATGGTATTCGAGTAGATTCGAAGAAGGTAGAAGCTATACTTGAATGGAAACTGCAAAGAATGTGACAGAAGTAAAGAGTTTTCTCGGATTGGTTGGTTACTATGGAAGATTTGTTGAAGGATTCTCTAGGATTGCATCACCCTTGACAAAATTGTTGCAAAAAAATGTGAAATTTGAATGGACTAAAAAGTGTCAGCAAAGTTTTGAGAAATTAAAAGCAGCATTAACAGAAGCTCCTATGTTGATTCAACCAGAATCTGGTAAGAAGTACGTGATTTTTAGTGATGCTTCGTACAATGGTTTGGGTTGTGTGCTAATGTAAGAAGGAAAAGTAGTAGCATATGCTTTTAGGCAATTGAAGCCACACGAAAGGAACTACCTGGCGCATGATCTTGAATTGGCTACAGTGGTATTTGCATTAAAAATACGGAGACATTATTTGTACGGGGAAAAATGTTATATCTACACTGACCATAAGAGTTTCAAGTATTTGCTAACCCAGAAAGAGTTGAACTTGAGACAGAGAAGCTTGGTTGAATTAGTAAAGGATTATGATTGTATCATTAATTATCACCCTAGAAGGTGAATATAGTAGTAGATGCTTTGAGCAGAAAATCTCTGGCAGCTTTGAAAACAATGAATGCACATTTAGAAATGAAACAAAATGGTGAGTTATTTGTTGAGTTAAAGGTGAAACCAACTTTTTTGTAGGAGGTGAAATATTCAAAAAAAGAAGATAAATAAATACTGGTGATTAAGAAACAACTTAAAGAAGGGAAAAGTAGTGAATTTGAGATTGATAATAAGGGGAGCTTGAGATTTCACCATCGGTTATGTGTACCTAATCAAGAAGTTTTAAGGCAAAATATTTTGAATGAAACACATCACAGTTCGTTTGGTTTACATTCAGGAAGTAATAAGATGTATCACGACTTGAAACCATTCTACTGGTGGAAAAGGATAAAGAAAGACACAGTTGAATATGTTTCTAAGTGTTTAACATGTCAATAAATGAAGGCAGAGCATCAAGTTCCGTCGGGATTGCTACAATCAACAGCCATACCAGGGTGGAAATGAGAAAAATTACTATGGATTTTGTAACTGGATTACCACTCTCATCGAAAAAGAAGGATGTTATTTGGGTAATTGTAGATCGATTGACGAAGTCAGTCCATTTTCTACTAGTACGAACTAATTTCTCCATGGACAAGTATGCACAATTGTATATAGATGAAATAGTAAGGATTCACGGAGTACCAGTATCCATCATTTCTGACTGGGATCCGAAATTTACATCGAAGTTTTGGGAGAAGCTGCATGAAGCTTTAGGTACGCGATTAAATTTTAGTACGTCATATCACCTTCAAACTGATGGACAATCAGAACGGGTAATTCAGACATTGGAAGACATGTTGAGAAGTTGCATCATCGAATTTAAAGGCAATTGGGAAAGGTTTCTACCATTGATTGAATTTACCTATAATAATAGTTATCAATCTATTATGCAAATGGCACCGTATGAAACATTGTATGGAAGAAAATGTAGAACTGTAGTGTGCTGGACAGAATTAGGTGAAAATAAATTAGTGGGTCCTAACATGATTAAAGAAACAGAAGGGAAAGTGAAATTGATTAGGGACCGTTTAAAAGTAGCCTCAAATAGAAAAAAATATTATGTTGATCTTAAAAGGAAATATATTTAATATAATGTGGGTGAAAAAGTATTTTTGAAAGTGTCACCATGGAAAAAAATTCTCTAATTTGGGAAGAAAGGCAAGCTGGGTCCAAGATTCATTAAGCCGTATGAGATCTTAGAACAAGTTGGTCAATTTGTTTATCGGTTAGCCCTACCACCGGAGTTGGATAGAATTCACAATATTTTTCATGTCTCAATGCTACGAAGATATCATCTGACACATCTTATGTGATTACTCCTGAAGAAATAGAAGTCCAACCGGATTTAACTTATGAAGAGGAGCCAATTAAGATACTTGCTTGGGAAGTAAAAAATTTGAGAAACAAATGGGTTCCATTGGTAAAAGTCTTGTGTAAATATCATAATTCGGAAGAAGCAACATTGGAAAGAGAAGAAACGATGAGACATCAATATCCGCAGTTATTTACGTCAGGTAAATTTCGAGGATGAAATTTATTAAGTAGGGGAGAATTGTAATGACCCGATAGTCGGGTAATCGGAAAGTGTATTTTCGAGTCTCCTTTTTAATAAAATAGAATCGTAAATATTTATTAAAAATATTTACGAAATTAGTTGTGTGGTTAATTAGGTTTTGGTTAGGTGAATTTGTTTAAATTAAGAGTAGTTAGGTATAAGGACTAGATTGAATATAGGGTAAAATTTGAATTATAGAATAGAGAAAAAATGAAGGACTAAATTAGAAATTAAACCATAAGTTCCAAGTGTGTGATAATAGTGAAATACATGTGGAATAATAATAAACATATATTAGTAATTATTATATATTTACTTATAATATAAGTAAATGTTATTAAATTATATTAAATTATATTATATATTATTATATTATATAATTAAAAGCATATAAAAGAAACAAAGAGAGAAAAGAGAGAATATTGAAACGAAATAGAGAAGAACATGGGAGAAAGAAAAAGAAAGGGAAAAATTAGGGTTTCAAGGTTTGAAGTTTAATTGGTAAGTCAATTTAGCCAATTTTCTTATAATTTTTGAGTTTTTAGAATCCTAAAACAAAATACTACTTGATTTATGTTGAAATTCTGAAAGTTACTGGATTTTTAGATGTTGTTCATGTTGAATAAATTGAAGTACTAGGGTTTGAATTGATAGACTTTCAAGTTTGAATTGAGAAAAGAATTGAATTGTAAAATAAATTATAAGTTTTTAATTAATAAGGAGTAAATTGAGAGAATTTTGAAATTAGGGTTTATGGTGAAATTTGAAAGTTGAAATTAGTCTAAAGTGAGATTTGAATGAAAATATGAAATTAGTTTTAAATAAAATAAAGTTAGTTTTGATTAATGGATTAAATTGAAATGTGAGTTAAGGTAAAAAAATGATGAAATTATCATACCATACATGTTTATTTTAATTAAATAGTATAGGAAAGTTATTTAATTGTTTTTTTAACATATAAATGTTATATGTTTTATATGAAATTGAAGAGAAAGAAAAGAAAGGAGAGGACCTAATTGAAGAAAAAGGAAAAGAGAAGGCTAAGGAGTGAAGGAGACATCATCTTAACCTTTTTGCTGTAAGTACTACAAGATTTTTAAATTATCTTTATTTAAATGCTTATATTGTAGTATGAAATTACTTAGAAAAGAAATGTAAAATATATATTTAAATTTGTAAATAAAAATAATAATTAGATTATGGAATTATGAAATTTGTAAAGAAAATTATAGATCGAGACAATGAGGTGGTATATTGTTTGAACATTAAGTAATAATGTTGTGATAAAAATATATATGTGAAAAAGATGCGACATTGTGAAATGGGGAATAAATCGTAATAATGGAGAAATGAGAAATCTTTTTCGAAATATTTTTGTAAAATATTTAAATGTATGAAATTCAGTTTTAATGCCCAAGTAGACGAAATTTAGAACTACTAGGATATTAGTGGCATGCCATTAAGGAACTTTAGCGTGCTCTCTGATTATTAGTACATTAGTGCTCTCTGTTTAGCACATTCGTGCTCTCTGTTTAGCACATTCGTGCTCTCTGTATAGCACTTTAGTGCTCTCTGTTCATTAGTGCATAATAATGCACCTCTGTATTTGTTCCTTATATCCGGTGTGTTCTATAAGAATATGAGTTGTGAACAAAAGTGAATCATTAATGTGTTAAGGTAAGTTTGATAACTTACAAAAAAAAAAGTAAGTTAAATTTTATTAATATAAGGCATAGTTAAAGAACTTAAATGTGTGTAAATATGTATTAATTGAATAAGTTTAAAATATTTTAATTATCATTTATTTACCTATTTATTCTTGTAGTACTTACTTAGCCTTCACCGGCTTAACGCGTTTATTTTAACGCGTAGGTACAATTAGACTCAAAAAGGTAAAGTCAGATTAGGAGATCTCTCATCTCATCATATCCTCAAGAGCTTCAAGAGTAAGTATCATATTTTGATTTAAATGGCATGTACATGGGTAGATAAAATTTGTTTTTGTGTGTTAGGGACCAAAATGTAAACTCTTGAAATTCTATCTATTTTGGGTTACTTAAATTATCTTGGTATATATGAAATGAATTAGAGAAATTATAAATATGTTTGCAAATATGGTTGGTTAGTTAAAATACTACGTATAAATGTTTAAATTAAACAGTATCTAGCCATAACCATTTTGGCACCAAATGTAATAGCCTTATACCGGGTCCATACGATTGGACTGGGTATAGGGGTGTTACAGCCTATATAATTTTAGAACTAAACTTACCATTTATGCATATTAAGGCAATAAATAAGATATACTCAATTTAATTTCCAAATGCCTAAACACAAGCATGCATCAACAAGTTAGCCATAATGTACATGTAACCATCCATTATATCAATTCAATACTCAATATATTGTATTATACCAAAATCATATATCATATACAACATTGGTAACATTTCTTTCTCCATCATTTAAACAATACTTCATTTGTAAACAGTAGGTCATCCATAGAAACAGTATTTATGCCCGTTGAACCCATTAGAAGTTCGAAAGATACTCGGTGATTTACATCAGTAATCCTTCAATTCATTATCATTTTCGCTCTTTCGAGCCATGATCTGTGAGCTCCTTCTGAGCTGATGGACAATAAGCTCTATTGAGCTGAAACAATAATCTCTGACAAGCTGAAACAATAAGCTCTGACAAGCTGAAACATCGGTAAGCTCATACGAATTGAAACATTAGTAATGTAACACCCCTAACTCGTGACCGACGCCGGTGTCGGACACGAGGGGTTAACGAGACAAATCCTCTTAAAGTACCGATCAATTTGGCATTTTTGGACAGGCTGGAAAACTGTATCACCATCGCCTTAAAAATCATATCTCGAGTTCCAAAACTCGGAAACTGGTTTCGTAAATTTTCCCTGAATTTAGACTCATATATCCATCCATGGATTTATTTTTAGAATTTTTCGTTGGGCCAATTGGTACAGTTTATTAGTTAAAGTCACCCATGTTACAGGGATCGACTGCTCTGACCTCCGCGCGTTACAACTTGAATATCTTTCCGTACAGGGATTTAATACTGGTGCCGTTTGTTTCTAATGAAACTAGACTCAAAGTGGAATCTGTACATATAAGGCATGACTCCTAATTCTTTCTGGATAATTTATGGTAAATTTTCAAAGTCGCGACAGGGGACCCAGAAATCGTTCTGGCCCTGTCTCACGAGAACTTTAATATTTCCCAGTATACTGCTCATATGGTCGTTTCGTTTCGTCCATATAAAATAGATTCATCAAGGATCAGTTCCATAATTTACTCACTATTTAATTCTACTTCTACTATTTTTAGTGATTTTTCAATCTCATCTCACTGCTGCTGTCCGCAACAGTTACTACATGAGACTATGCCGATTTCATGAATTTTTCCTTGGCCTTAATCATCCATCATACATGACACAAATTATGGCCACCTTAACAAAATTTGAGTTTCTAAGACTCGTGGCTATAGGTTCTAGCATCCCACTCGACGACCACATAGGCCATTTTCACATGGCTTAAAGTTTACAACCCACAATTCGACAAAATATAATAGCCTATACATGCCAAATGTTCTTCAACAACAAAAACAATACCACAAGATTTCAGCCGGTGTGATGACTTCAACGACGGTTCCGAGCACGCAAACAATACGAGTCCAAGAGACCTAAAATGGGTGACAAGAAAAACACCGAGTGAGTTTACAACTCAGTAAGTCATAAGCATTCATCAATCCACTGATAAAGTTACTACTACATGTACAACAAATGAGGCTAGGTACTCGTCCATATCGAATCTATACCATAATACCTCGGACCTTTCAGTCCAATCTCATACCAATTCATACATCCACATTTCATATTCTACACAACAAGATAATCAAGCATTTTTACACATTAACTCAATTTCCAGCACAACCATACGATTTCAATCATCACATAGATTTAAGGCTTACCAAATTCAACCCCAAGCATGAGCGTATTCTCTATTCGTCATGAGCTCGAGGTACTTACCGATCCGCTGTCCATACTCAATTCAATGGAGACACACCTCCATATATATAGAGTTCGCACACACAGTGCTTACTACTCGATTTCGCACACTTAGTGCCACGTAATTTAAGCTCGCACACACGATTGCCATACCCTCCGAGCTCGCACACCCAAGGTCAGTATTTTTCCAGCTTGCACACTTAGTGCCAAATATTTCCAGCACGCACACTTAGTGCCATATATTTCCAGCACGCACACTTAGTGCCAATCTCGACACCATACACCGTATTGCCCAGACACATAGTGCCGAAAGCAAACTTTCTACACATTCCACTATTTCTTTTACATTCAACAATTATCCTCATTCCATACACATACAATTTCATTTATACATATATATATAGCATTCCATTAAACACAATTGCATAGATTTTCCAATCATTTAAGCAATATCAAATATATGCGCTTAATGACTTACCTCGGATGTTGTCGAATGTCTTCAACGGCTATTCAATTACTTTTTCCTTTCCTTTATCGGATCTAGTTCCCCTTTGCTCTTGAGCTTAATATTAACAAATAAATTGATTCAATCATTTTGAATATCAAAGGGGAAATTCAAGGTACTTAGCCCTTATATATTAGGCATTAGAGTCATATATGTATGCAATCATGAATCAAATTCCACATATTAGCCCATATTTTCCTTTAGCCGATTTTTCTAAGTCAAGATTAAGCCACCAATATGCTCACTTATGGCGAATACACGAAATCACCCATCTATGCATTCAATCATGTGGCGAATGTGCATGTTCCAATATAACACCATTTCCATTTCGTTTAACACTTACATTTACCACATATCAATTTAGAGACTCTACTAACCCATCATACATCCGGCAATAGTCTATAGCTCTTTCGCCACTCCTTTCACAACATAATAAAACTTAATTTCAAAATCATTAGTGAGCATTTTATTTAGGCATGTACATCTACAACCGAATTCATCATATAAACATCTTTGAATTCACTCAAACATTCTCAATACAACACATTGCCCACTAGCAATTAGTTCATCAAACCAACATTTGACCCTATTTCCTTTAACACCATTGCATTCGCAATGACCACATCATTAACCAACTAAATAATAAACCACAACATTTAAATTCATCTTATTCTTCTCCCATTTGACCGAATGAATATCAAATGCAACTCAACTAACAACAACATTTTTTTTTCTTTCTAAAATGTATATACACTCTTACGACCATGAATCCTACTCATCCAAGCATCAATTAAGCTACTTAACAAGTAATTAACATCCCAAAGAAACTTATCAAAATGACACTAATTTAGCACTTGCGAATGGATATTGAGCTATGGACTCATGAAATTAAACCATAGGTCAAATAAGCTATGTACTTATCCATTTAGTCTCATAGTCAATTAAAAGAAAAATCACCATGCATACCTTAGACTAGGATAGCCATGGTAGAAATACCTTAGTTTCTCCTCTTCAAATTTCAACTTTTTTTTTTTTGGTTTTTTTTTTGTTTTCTTTGCTCAATTCACGGCAATGGGGAAAGGATGAGCATTCTTTTTTTTTTTTCTTTTCTTTCTTTACTAACATTATTTTATCTCCAATGACCCATTCCTTATTACAAAATCTAATTAAACATATATATTGCCCATCAATATCCTATCTTGGCCGCCACCATTAATAAATTGGGCAATTTGACATGCAAGTCCACCTTTGTGTTAACATGCACTAATAAGCCATTTAAAATTAGCCTATCATATTTCACCATGTCTCACATTGATCCCTATTTAATAATTTCTCATACAATTGGTAAAATTAGAGAATGAAACTTCCACATGTGCATGTACACACACAATAAGCATAGAATATAACAATTAATTATTTTTATGACTCGGTTTTGTGGTCCCGAAACCACTTTCCGACTAGGGTCAATTTTGGGCTGTCACAACTCTCCCCCACTTAAGGAATTTTCGTCCCGAAAATCTTACCGTAAATAGGCTCGGTATCGCTCTTTCATAGAGTCCTCGAGTTCCCAAGTGGCTTCTTCAATTCCGTGTTTATGCCACAACACCTTTACCAATGGAATTTTCTTGTTTCGTAGCTCTTTTACTTCACGCATCAGAATGCGAACCGGCTCTTCTTCATAGCTCAAATTAGGCTGAACCTCGACCTCAGATGGAGTAATTACGTGTGTCGGGTCAGACCTATATCGTCGAAGCATCGAAACATGGAAAACGTTGTGAATCTTTTCGAGCTCGGGGTAATATTAATCGATCGCCATCGCCCAACTCGTTCGGATATCTCATATGGACCGATGAACCTCGGACTCAATTTGCCCTTACGGCCAAATCTAAGCACCTTCTTCGGGTGAAACTTTGAGAAAGACCTTGTCTCCAACCCGATATTCAACATCTTTTCTTTTCAAATCCGCATCGACTTTTGGCGATCCGGCGACTTTCAAACTTTCACGAATTACTCGAACCTTTGCTCGGCATCCTTAACCAAATCAACCTCAAGAATTTACCTTCACTAAGTTCATCGAGAATAATGGGTACGGCATTTACGATAGTATAAAGCCTCGTAAGGCGCCATCTTAATACTTGATTGAAAGCTATTGTTGTAGGCGAATTCAATCAAAGGTAAATACCGTTCCCATGAACCACTAAACTCAAGGATGCAACATCTCAACATATCCTCGAGTATTTGAATTATCCGTTCGGATTGACCATCGGTTTGGGGATGAAAAGCGGTGCTAAAATGCAGCTTGGTACCCAAAGCATCTTGCAATTTCTTCCAAAATCGCGACGTAAATCTTGGGTCTCTATCCGACCACGATAGAAATAGGCACCCCATGTAATCTCACAATCGAGAAGCGTATAATTCCGCTAATTTGTCCATTGAAAAATCCGTGCGTGACGGGGATAAAGTGAGCCGACTTAGTTAGTCTATCGACAACGACCCAAATCGCATCCTTCTTACTCACGACAATGGCGGTCCGGATACAAAGTCCATTGTGACTCGATCCCATTTCCATTCGGGTATCATGATCGGTGAAGTAATCCCGATGGCACTTGATGTTCCGCTTTCACTTGTTGACATATCGGACACCTTGAAACAAATTGAAATGTCTCATTTCATACCGCCACCAAAATTGGCGTTTGGTCATTGTACATTTTAGTACTACCGGGTGGATTGACATTCGACTACAATGGGCTTCATTTAGAATTATCGAAATAAGTTCAATTCTTTGGAACACACAGACGACTTCGAACCTCAAACAATCGTCATCATCAATTTGAAACTCGATTCCTTGTTCGAAACACACTCACCCGTTTGCAAGCAACTCCTCATCAACTTTCGAGCTTCCCGAATTTGATGAGCCAACAATGGTTTGGCCTTTAATTGACTACTAACACATTGTCGGGTAGAATAGACAAGTGTACATTCATCGCTCGTAAAACAAGCGGTGATTTCGACTTAAGGCATCCGCAACCACATTGGCCTTTCCGGGTGATAATCAATAACGAGTTCATAATCTTTTAACAACTCGAGCCATCGTCTTTGTCGCAGATTTAAGTCTCTTTGAGTCATCAAATATTTGAGACTTTTGTGATCCGAATACACTTGGCACTTCTCACCAAATAAGTAATGTCGCCATATCTTTAAGGCGAATACGATGGCGACCAATTCGAGGTCATGGGTTGGATAATTTTTCTCATGTGGCTTTAATTGTCTCGGCGCATAGGCCACAACTCGACCTTCTTGCATCAATCGCAACCTAACCCAAGTATGGAGGCATCACTATAAATGACAAACTCTTTGCGGATTCGGTCAGTACTAGAACCTGGAGCTTTCGTCAAATGGGTTTTCAATTGGTGAAACTTTTCGACACTTTTTCGTCCATTCAAATTTGACATCTTTACGAAGCGGTTTTGTCATGGGTGTGGCTATCATCGAGAATCCTTTCACAAACCGTCGGTAGTAACCGCAAGCCCCAAAAGCTCCTAACTTCGGTAACATTCCTTGGAGGTTTCCAATTGACTATGGTCGAAATTTTGTTCAGTCCACCGACACCGTCACGGACACCACGTGCCCCAAAAAGCTAACCTCTTTCAACCAAAATTCACATTCTTGAACTTTGCGTATAATCGCTTATCTCGTAAGATTTGCAACACTAGCCTCGGTGTTCAAGATGTTCGGTTTCATCTTCGAATAGACCAAAATGTCATCGATAAATACAACTACGAACCGATCCAAGTATGGCTGAAAATTCTATTCATTAATTCCATAAACACCGCAGGGCATTAGTGAGCCCAAACGGCATCACCAAGAATTCGTAGTGACCGTACCTCGTTCTAAAAGCGGTTTTGGGTATGTCCGATTCTCGGACCCTCAACCGATAGTACCCGACCTCAAATCTATCTTTGAAAACACCGAGGCTCCCTTTAATTGATCAAACAAATCGTCAATTCGTGGCAATGGATATTTATTCTTTATCGTCACTTTATTGAGTTGACGATAGTCGATGCACAACCTCATGGTTCCGTCCTTCTTCTTCACAAACAATACAAAAGCGCCCCATGGAGAAAAACTTCGGTCGAGCGAAACCTCTATCCGTCAATTCTTGCAATTGAACCTTCAATTCCTTTAATTCCGTTAATGCCATACGATACGGGGCTATTGAAATCGGCGTAGTACCGGTACAACCGATGCGAATTCCACTTCTCGAACCGGTGGCAATCCGGTAACTCCTCGGAAAAACATCTGAATACTCACAAACCACTGGTACCGATTCGAGTTTCCTTTCCGTCTCTTTACTTCCAAACACATACGCAAGGTATGTTTCACACCCTTTTCACATATCTTGACGGTCATAGAAGATATTATTGCTGGCACTCCTTTTAAATCGATGAGACTCGACTCGGACTACCTCATTATTTGCACTCCTCAAATCAATGGTTTTCCTTTTGCGATCCACCAACTTGCATCATGTACGATCACCAATCCATACCAAGAATAACATCGAATTCATTAAATGGTAGAAGCATCGGATCGGTAGGAAAACGAGATTCTCGAATTATTAGGGGGCATCTCTTGCACACTTTATCAACGAGCTCGTCTTGACCCAAAGGGTTTGACACTCGAATTACGAACTCAGTAGACTCAACAGGTAGAGTCTTACTAGATGCTAAGGTTTCACATACATATGAGTGAGTAGAGCGGGGTCAATCAATGCAATCACAATAGTATCAAAGAGAGTAAAAGTACCGGTGATAACGTCGGGGAGGATGCCTCCTCTCGTGCGCGGATGGCATATGCTCTAGCAGGAGCACGGGTCTCGGATCGGACAGCCGTATTAGAGGCTCCTCTCGATTACCACCCCTACCTCCAGAGATTCTCGGGGCCTACCTCCACCGTCGTTCCACTAGGTCTTGCACCTTGCGTCTTATTCCTCTCATCTAGCTCCGTGCAATCTCTAATGAGGTGGTCCTTGAACCGCATCCATAACAGCCCTATTAATGACTTACCCCAACATTCACCTAGGTGTCGTCTTCCACATTGGGGGCATTCAGTCTCTCTCTGACGATTATTGCCTACACTAGCTACTGAAGTAGCTCGGAGTCCGTCAATGGTCGGGCTCTAATGGAAATTCCCGCAGATTGTCCTCGACTTCTTGGTGTCCTCCACGAACCTCTTTACAGCCGAGAACGGAGCTTTACTCGTCGATCTTTTACGGTAATCTCTTGCTTCAAATTCAGCCTTCTTCTTCTCCTTCCCAAGCTCTTCCGCCTTGCGAGCTCGTTCGACTAGTGTCACGAACTCCTTTATCTCCAAAATTCCCACTAGTAACTTTAACTCTTCATTCAATCCTTCTTCAAATCTTTTGCACATCGCAACCTCATCAGCCACACACTCCAGAGCATCTTGACTAAGTCTTACGAACTCATGTTCAGTATTCGAGATCTGATCATCCGGCCTTGCTTGAGTTCCAAGAATTCCTTACGCTTCTGATCGATGAACCGTTGACTAATGTATTTCTTTTGAAATTCGGATTGGAAGAAATCCCAAGTAACTCGTTCATTTGGGACTATGGAAATTAAAGTCCTCCACCAATAGTAAGCTGAGTCTCGCAACAAGGATATAGCACATTTAAGACATTCATCGGCTGTGCATGACAGTTCATCTAACACTCTACTGGTGTTATCGAGCCAGAACTCGGCCTTTTCGGCATCATCAGTAACTATGGCCTTGAACTCCTCGGCCCCACGCTTCCTAATCAAGTCCACGGTGGTTTACTCAGCCTCACGGGATCGATGGCTGGAGGCATTGCGGGCTCTTGGGGTGGAGTATTTAAATTCGGGAATGGTTGGACAGCCGGGTTGGTTCGGGCATATTATGCGACCCACTCATTCATCATAGTGAAGAAGGCTTGTTTCCCCTTCATTTTGATTATTCGCGGATGACCGAGGCTCAACAGCGGTGTCCCTTGCGCAGAGCAGCCGCTACACTTTCAACGTCATCCGCCAAGGGTCTCTCTACCGGGTTCCATCGCTAATCAAAACAAAAATTTCAACCGTCGAAGTCATCACATTATTAAGCACTATCAATTTGGCATGTATACCTAGACTCACACGCGCTATGGTAGTCCTAGAACCGACTAAACCATAGCTCTGATACCAATAAAATTGTAACACCTAACTTCGTGACCGGCGCCGTGTCGGACACGAGGGTTAACGAGACAAATCCTCTTAAAGTAAAGACCAATTTGGCATTTCTGGACAGGCTGGAAAACTGCGTCACCGTCGCCTTAAAAATCATATCTCGAGTTCCAAAACTCGGAAACTGGTTTCGTAAATTTTTCCTGAATTTAGACTCATATACCCATCCATGGATTTATTTTTAGAATTTTTGGTTGGGCCAATTGGTACAGTTTATTAGTTAAAGTCACCCATGTTACAGGGATTGACTGCTCTGACCTCCACGCGTTACAACTTGAATATCTTTCTGTACAGGGCTTTAATACTGGTGCCGTTTGTTTCTAATGAAACTAGACTCAAAATGGAATCTGTAAATATAAGGTATGACTCCTAATTATTTCTGGATAATTTATGGTAAATTTTCAAAGTCGCGATAGGGGACCCAGAAATCGTTCTGGCCCTGTCTCACGAGAACTTTAATATTCCCAGTATACTGCTCATATGGTCGTTTCGTTTCGTCCATATAAAAATAGATTCATCAAGGATCAGTTCCATAATTTACTCACTATTTAATTCTACTTCTACTATTTTTAGTGATTTTCAATCTCATCTCACTGCTGCTGTCCGCAACAGTTACTGCAGATGACTATGCCGATTTCATGAATTTTTCCTTGGCCTTAATCATCCATCATACATGACACAAATTATGGCCACCTTAACAAAATTTGAGTTTCTAAGACTCGTGGCTATAGGTTCTAGCATCCCACTCGACGACCACATAGGCCATTTTCACATGGCTTAAAGTTTACAACCCACAATTCGACAAAATATAATAGCCTATACATGCCAAATGTTCTTCAACAACAAAAACAATACCACAAGATTTCAGCCGTGTGATGACTTCAGCGACGGTTCCGAGCACGCAAACAATACGAGTCCAAGAGACCTAAAATGGGTGACAAGAAAAACACCGAGTGAGTTTACAACTCAGTAAGTCATAAGCATTCATCAATCCACTGATAAAGTTACTACTACATGTACAACAAATGAGGCTAGGTACTCGTCCATATCGAATCTATACCATAATACCTCGGACCTTTCAGTCCAATCTCATACCAATTCATACATCCACATTTCATATTCTACACAACAAGATAATCGAAGCATTTTTACACATTAACTCAATTTCCAGCACAACCATACGATTTCAATCATCACATAGATTTAAGGCTTACCAAATTCAACCCCAAGCATGAACGTATTCTCTATTCGTCATGAGCTCGAGGTACTTACCCGATCCGCTGTCCATACTCAATTCAATGGAGACACACCTCCATATATATAGAGTTCGCACACAAGTGCTTACTACTCGATTTCGCACACTTAGTGCCACGTAATTTAAGCTCGCACACACAATTGCCATACCCTCCGAGCTCGCACACCCAGTCTCAGTATTTTTCCAGCTTGCACACTTAGTGCCAAATATTTCCAGCACGCACACTTAGTGCCATATATTTCCAGCACGCACACTTAGTGCCAATCTCGACACCATACACCGTATTGCCCGCACACATAGTGCCGAAAGCAAACTTTCTACACATTCCACTATTTCTTTTACATTCAACAATTATCCTCATTCCATACACATACAATTTCATTTATACATATATATATAGCATTCCATTAAACACAATTGCATAGATTTTCCAATCATTTAAGCAATATCAAATATATGCGCTTAATGACTTACCTCGGATGTTGTCGAATGTCTTCAACGGCTATTCAATTACTTTTCCTTTCCTTTATCGGATCTAGTTCCCTTTGCTCTTGAGCTTAATATTAACAAATAAATTGATTCAATCATTTTGAATATCAAAGGGGAAATTCAAGGTACTTAGCCCTTATATATTAGGCATTAGAGTCATATATGTATGCAATCATGAATCAAATTCCACATATTAGCCCATATTTTCCTTTAGCCGATTTTTCTAAGTCAAGATTAAGCCACCAATATGCTCACTTATGGCGAATACGAAAATCACCCATCTATGCATTCAATCATGTGGCGAATGTGCATGTTCCAATATAACACCATTTCCATTTCGTTTAACACTTACATTTACCACATATCAATTTAGAGACTCTACTAACCCATCATACATCCGGCAATAGTCTATAGCTCTTTCGGCCACTCCTTTCACAACATAATAAAACTTAATTTCAAAATCATTAGTGAGCATTTTATTTAGGCATGTACATCTACAACCAATTCATCATATAAACATCTTTGAATTCACTCAAACATTCTCAATACAACACATTGCCCACTAGCAATTAGTTCATCAAACCAACATTTGACCCTATTTCCTTTAACACCATTGCATTCGGCAATGACCACATCATTTAACCAACTAAATAATAAACCACAACATTTAAATTCATCTTATTCTTCTCCCATTTGACCGAATGAATATCAAATGCAACTCAACTAACAACAACATTTTTTTCTTTCTAAAATGTATATACACTCTTACGACCATGAATCCTACTCATCCAAGCATCAATTAAGCTACTTAACAAGTAATTAACATCCCAAAGAAACTTATCAAAATGACACTAATTTAGCACTTGCGAATGGATATTGAGCTATGGACTCATGAAATTAAACCATAGGTCAAATAAGCTATGTACTTATCCATTTAGTCTCATAGTCAATTAAAAGAAAAATCACCATGCATACCTTAGACTAGGATAGCCATGGCCGAAATACCTTAGTTTCTCCTCTTCAAATTTCAACTTTTTTTTTTTTTGGTTTTCTTTGCTCAATTCACGGCAATGGGGAAAGGATGAGCATTCTTTTTTTTTTCTTTTCTTTTTCTTTCTTTACTAACATTATTTTATCTCCAATGACCCATTCCTTATTACAAAAATCTAATTAAACATATATATTGCCCATCAATATCCTATCTTGGCCGCCACCATTAATAAATTGGGCAATTTGACATGCAAGTCCACCTTTGTGTTAACATGCACTAATAAGCCATTTAAAATTAGCCTATCATATTTCACCATGTCTCACATTGATCCCTATTTAATAATTTCTCATACAATTGGTAAAATTAGAGAATGAAACTTCCACATGTGCATGTACACACACAATAAGCATAGAATATAACAATTAATTATTTTTATGACTCGGTTTTGTGGTCCCGAAACCACTTTCCGACTAGGGTCAATTTTGGGCTGTCACAACTCTCCCCCACTTAAGGAATTTTCGTCCCCGAAAATCTTACCGGTAAATAGGCTCGGGTATCGCTCTTTCATAGAGTCCTCGAGTTCCCAAGTGGCTTCTTCAATTCGTGTTTATGCCACAACACCTTTACCAATGGAATTTTCTTGTTTCGTAGCTCTTTTACTTCACGCATCGAATGCGAACCGGCTCTTCTTCATAGCTCAAATTAGGTGAACCTCGACCTCGGATGGAGTAATTACGTGTGTCGGATCAGACCTATATCGTCAAGCATCGAAACATGGAAAACGTTGTGAATCTTTTCGAGCTCGGGGTAATATTAATCGATACGCCATCGGCCCAACTCGTTCGGATATCTCATATGGACCGATGAACCTCGGACTCAATTTGCCCTTACGGCCAAATCTAAGCACCTTCTTCCGGTGAAACTTTGAGAAAGACCTTGTCTCCAACCCGATATTCAACATCTTTTCTTTTCAAATCCGCATACGACTTTTGGCGATCCGGCGACTTTCAAACTTTCACGAATTACTCGAACCTTTTGCTCGGCATCCTTAACCAAATCAACCCGAAGAATTTACCTTCACTAAGTTCATCGAGAATAATGGGGTACGGCATTTACGACCGTATAAAGCCTCGTAAGGCGCCATCTTAATACTTGATTGAAAGCTATTGTTGTGGCGAATTCAATCAAAGGTAAATACCGTTCCCATGAACCACTAAACTCAAGGATGCAACATCTCAACATATCCTCGAGTATTTGAATTATCCGTTCGGATTGACCATCGGTTTGGGGATGAAAAGCGGTGCTAAAATGCAGCTTGGTACCCAAAGCATCTTGCAATTTCTTCCAAAATCGCGACGTAAATCTTGGGTCTCTATCCGACACGATAGAAATAGGCACCCGTGTAATCTCACAATTTGAGAAACGTATAATTCCGCTAATTTGTCCATTGAAAAATCCGTGCGTCGACGGGGATAAAGTGAGCCGACTTAGTTAGTCTATCGACAACGACCCAAATCGCATCCTTCTTACTCACGAGACAATGGCGGTCCGGATACAAAGTCCATTGTGACTCGATCCCATTTCCATTCGGGTATCATGATCGGTGAAGTAATCCCGATGGCACTTGATGTTCCGCTTTCACTTGTTGACATATCGACACCTTGAAACAAATTGAAATGTCTCATTTCATACCGGCCACCAAAATTGGCGTTTGGTCATTGTACATTTTAGTACTACCGGGTGGATTGACATTCGACTACAATGGGCTTCATTTAGAATTATCGAAATAAGTTCCGAATTCTTTGGAACACACAGACGACTTCTGAACCTCAAACAATCGTCATCATCAATTTGAAACTCTGATTCCTTGTTCAGAACACACTCAGCCCGTTTTGCAAGCAACTCCTCATCAACTTTCTGAGCTTCCCGAATTTGATGAGCCAACAATGGTTTGGCCTTTAATTCGGCTACTAACACATTGTCGGGTAGAATAGACAAGTGTACATTCATCGCTCGTAAAGCAAA
The DNA here is from genome assembly GCF_025698485.1 of Gossypium arboreum. Classification (NCBI taxonomy): domain Eukaryota; kingdom Viridiplantae; phylum Streptophyta; class Magnoliopsida; order Malvales; family Malvaceae; genus Gossypium; species Gossypium arboreum. Next base: position 35,058,822 of record NC_069075.1, read on the forward strand.
CAGTGATTTCCGACTTAAGGCATCCGCAACCACATTGGCCTTTCCCGGGTGATAATCAATAACGAGTTCATAATCTTTTAACAACTCGAGCCATCGTCTTTGTCGCAGATTTAAGTCTCTTTGAGTCATCAAATATTTGAGACTTTTGTGATCCGAATACACTTGGCACTTCTCACCAAATAAGTAATGTCGCCATATCTTTAAGGCGAATACGATGGCAGCCAATTCGAGGTCATGGGTTGGATAATTTTTCTCATGTGGCTTTAATTGTCTCGACGCATAGGCCACAACTCGACCTTCTTGCATCAATACGCAACCTAACCCAAGTATGGAGGCATCACTATAAATGACAAACTCTTTGCCAGATTCGGGCTGTACTAGAACTGGAGCTTTCGTCAAATGGGTTTTCAATTGGTCGAAACTTTTCTGACACTTTTCCGTCCATTCAAATTTGACATCTTTCTGAAGCAGTTTTGTCATGGGTGTGGCTATCATCGAGAATCCTTTCACAAACCGTCGGTAGTAACCGGCAAGCCCCAAAAAGCTCCTAACTTCGGTAACATTCCTTGGAGGTTTCCAATTGACTATGGCCGAAATTTTGTTCAGTCCACCACGACACCGATCACGGACACCACGTGCCCCAAAAAGCTAACCTCTTTCAACCAAAATTCACATTTACTGAACTTTGCGTATAACTGCTTATCTCGTAAGATTTGCAACACTAGCCTCAGGTGTTCAGCATGTTCAGTTTCATCTTTCGAATAGACCAAAATGTCATCGATAAATACAACTACGAACCGATCCAAGTATGGCCTGAAAATTCTATTCATTAATTCCATAAACACCGCAGGGGCATTAGTGAGCCCAAACGGCATCACCAAGAATTAAGTAGTGACCGTACCTCGTTCTAAAAGCGGTTTTGGGTATGTCCGATTCTCGGACCCTCAACTGATAGTACCCCGACCTCAAATCTATCTTTGAAAACACCGAGGCTCCCTTTAATTGATCAAACAAATCGTCAATTCGTGGCAATGGATATTTATTCTTTATCGTCACTTTATTGAGTTGACGATAGTCGATGCACAACCTCATGGTTCCGTCCTTCTTCTTCACAAACAATACAAAGCGCCCCATGGAGAAAAACTTCGGTCGAGCGAAACCTCTATCCGTCAATTCTTGCAATTGAACCTTCAATTCCTTTAATTCCGTTAATGCCATACGATACGGGGCTATTGAAATCGGCGTAGTACCGGTACAACCGATGCGAATTCCACTTCTCGAACCGGTGGCAATCCGGTAACTCCTCGGGAAAAACATCTGAATACTCACAAACCACTGGTACCGATTCGAGTTTCCTTTCCGTCTCTTTACTTCCAAACACATACGCAAGGTATGTTTCACACCCTTTTCACATATCTTGACGGTCATAGAAGATATTATTGTTGGCACTCCTTTTAAATCGATGAGACTCGACTCGGACTACCTCATTATTTGCACTCCTCAAATCAATGGTTTTACTTTTGCAGTCCACCATTGCATCATGCATGGTCGACCAATCCATACCAAGAATAACATCAATTCATGAAATGGTAGAAGCATCGGATCGGTAGGAAAAGCAGATTCTCGAATTATTAGGGGCATCTCTTGCACACTTTATCAACAAGCACGTATTGACCCAAAGGGTTTGACACTCGAATTACGAACTCGAGAGACTCAACGGTAGAGTCTTCTTGGATGCTAAGGTTTCACATACATATGAGTGAGTAGAGCGGGGTCAATCAATGCAATCACAATAGTATCAAAGAGAGTAAAAGTACCGTGATAACGTCGGGGAGGATGCCTCCTCTCGTGCGCGGATGGCATATGCTCTAGCAGAGTACGGGTCTCGGATCGGACAGCCGTATTAGAGGCTCCTCTCGATTACCACCCCTACCTCCAGAGATTCTCGGGGCCTACCTCCACCGTCGTTCCACTAGGTCTTGCACCTTGCGTCTTATTCCTCTCATCTAGCTCCGTGCAATCTCTAATGAAGTGGTCCTTGAACCGCATCCATAACAGGCCCTATTAATGACTTACCCCAACATTCACCTAGGTGTCGTCTTCCACATTGGGGGCATTGGGTCTCTCTTGACGATTATTGCCCACACTAGCTCTGAAGTAGCTCGGGAGTCCATCAATGGTCGGGCTCTAATGGAAATTCCCGCGATCGTCCTCGACTTCTTGGTGTCCTCCACGAACCTCTTTACAGCCGAGAACGGAGCTTTACTCGTCGATCTTTTACGGTAATCTCTTGCTTCAAATTCAGCCTTCTTCTTCTCCTTCCCAAGTTCTTCCGCCTTGCGAGCTCGTTCGACTAGTGTCACGAACTCCTTTATCTCCAAAATTCCCACTAGTAACTTTAACTCTTCATTCAATCCTTCTTCAAATCTTTTGCACATCGCAACCTCATCAGCCACACACTCCCGAGCATACCGACTAAGTCTTACGAACTCATGTTCGTATTCGATCTGATCATCCGCCTTGCTTGAGTTCCAAGAATTCCTTACGCTTCGATCGATGAACCGTTGACTAATGTATTTCTTTCGAAATTCGGATTGGAAGAAATCCCAAGTAACTCGTTCATTTGGGACTATGGAAATTAAAGTCCTCCACCAATAGTAAGTTGAGTCTCGTAACAAGGATATAGCACACTTAAGACATTCGTCGGGTGTGCATGACAGTTCATCTAACACTCTAATGGTGTTATCGAGCGAACTTCGGCCTTTTCGGCATCATCGGTAACTATGGCCTTGAACTCCTCGCCCCACGCTTCCTAATCAAGTCCACGGTGGTTTACTCACCTCACGGGATCGATGAATCGGAGGCATTGCGGGCTCTTGGGGTGGAGTATTTAAATTCGGGAATGGTTGGACAGCCGGGTTGGTTCGGGCATATTGCGCGACCCACTCATTCATCATAGTGAAGAAGGCTTGTTTCGCCCTTCATTTTGATTATTCGCGGATGACCGAGGCTCAACAGGCGGTGTCCCTTGCGCAGAGCAGCCGCTACACTTTCAACGTCATCCGCCAAGGGTCTCTCTACCGGGTTCCATCGCTAATCAAAACAAAAATTTCAACCGTCGAAGTCATCACATTATTAAGCACTATCAATTTGGCATGTATACCTAGACTCACACGCTATGGTAGTCCTAGAACCGACTAAACCATAGCTCTGATACCAATAAAATTGTAACACCCTAACTCGTGACCGGCGCCGTGTCGGACACGAGGGTTAACGAGACAAATCCTCTTAAAGTAAAGACCAATTTGGCATTTCCAGACAGGCTGGAAAACTGCGTCACCGTCGCCTTAAAATCATATCTCGAGTTCCAAAACTCGGAAACTGGTTTCGTAAATTTTTCCTGAATTTAGACTCATATACCCATCCATGGATTTATTTTTAGAATTTTTGGTTGGGCCAATTGGTACAGTTTATTAGTTAAAGTCACCCATGTTACAGGGATTGACTGCTCTGACCTCCACGCGTTACAACTTGAATATCTTTCTGTACAGGGCTTTAATACTGGTGCCGTTTGTTTCTAATGAAACTAGACTCAAAATGGAATCTGTAAATATAAGGTATGACTCCTAATTATTTCTGGATAATTTATGGTAAATTTTCAAAGTCGCGATAGGGGACCCAGAAATCGTTCTGGCCCTGTCTCACGAGAACTTTAATATTCCCAGTATACTGCTCATATGGTCGTTTCGTTTCGTCCATATAAAAATAGATTCATCAAGGATCAGTTCCATAATTTACTCACTATTTAATTCTACTTCTACTATTTTTAGTGATTTTTCAATCTCATCTCACTGCTGCTGTCCGCAACAGTTACTGCAGTAGACTATGCCGATTTCATGAATTTTTCCTTGGCCTTAATCATCCATCATACATGACACAAATTATGGCCACCTTAACAAAATTTGAGTTTCTAAGACTCGTGGCTATAGGTTCTAGCATCCCACTCGGCGACCACATAGGCCATTTTCACATGGCTTAAAGTTTACAACCCACAATTCGACAAAATATAATAGCCTATACATGCCAAATGTTCTTCAACAACAAAAACAATACCACAAGATTTCAGCCGGTGTGATGACTTCAACGACGGTTCCGAGCACGCAACAATACGAGTCCAAGAGACCTAAAATGGGTGACAAGAAAAACACCGAGTGAGTTTACAACTCAAGAAGTCATAAGCATTCATCAATCCACTGATAAAGTTACTACTACATGTACAACAAATGAGGCTAGGTACTCGTCCATATCGAATCTATACCATAATACCTCGGACCTTTCAGTCCAATCTCATACCAATTCATACATCCACATTTCATATTCTACACAACAAGATAATCGAAGCATTTTTACACATTAACTCAATTTCCAGCACAACCATACGATTTCAATCATCACATAGATTTAAGGCTTACCAAATTCAACCCCAAGCATGAACGTATTCTCTATTCGTCATGAGCTCGAGGTACTTACCCGATCCGCTGTCCATACTCAATTCAATGGAGACACACCCTCCATATATATAGAGTTCGCACACACAGTGCTTACTACTCGATTTCGCACACTTAGTGCCACGTAATTTAAGCTCGCACACACAGTGCCATACCCTCCGAGCTCGCACACCCAGTGCCGTATTTTTCCAGCTTGCACACTTAGTGCCAAATATTTCCAGCACGCACACTTAGTGCCATATATTTCCAGCACGCACACTTAGTGCCAATCTCGACACCATACACCCGTATTGCCCAAGACACATAGTGCCGAAAGCAAACTTTCTACACATTCCACTATTTCTTTTACATTCAACAATTATCCTCATTCCATACACATACAATTTCATTTATACATATATATATAGCATTCCATTAAACACAATTGCATAGATTTTCCAATCATTTAAGCAATATCAAATATATGCTTAATGACTTACCTCGGATGTTGTCGAACGTCTTCAACGGCTATTCAATTACTTTTTCCTTTCCTTTATCGGATCTAGTTCCCCTTTGCTCTTGAGCTTAATATTAACAAATAAATTGATTCAATCATTTTGAATATCAAAGGGGAAATTCAAGGTACTTAGCCCTTATATATTAGGCATTAGAGTCATATATGTATGCAATCATGAATCAAATTCCACATATTAGCCCATATTTTCCTTTAGCCGATTTTTCTAAGTCAAGATTAAGCCACCAATATGCTCACTTATGGCCGAATACACGAAATCACCCATCTATGCATTCAATCATGTGGCGAATGTGCATGTTCCAATATAACACCATTTCCATTTCGTTTAACACTTACATTTACCACATATCAATTTAGAGACTCTACTAACCCATCATACATCCGGCAATAGTCTATAGCTCTTTCGGCCACTCCTTTCACAACATAATAAAACTTAATTTCAAAATCATTAGTGAGCATTTTATTTAGGCATGTACATCTACAACCGAATTCATCATATAAACATCTTTGAATTCACTCAAACATTCTCAATACAACACATTGCCCACTAGCAATTAGTTCATCAAACCAACATTTGACCCTATTTCCTTTAACACCATTGCATTCGCAATGACCACATCATTAACCAACTAAATAATAAACCACAACATTTAAATTCATCTTATTCTTCTCCCATTTGACCGAATGAATATCAAATGCAACTCAACTAACAACAACATTTTTTTTCTTTCTAAAATGTATATACACTCTTCGACCATGAATCCTACTCATCCAAGCATCAATTAAGCTACTTAACAAGTAATTAACATCCCAAAGAAACTTATCAAAATGACACTAATTTAGCACTTGCGAATGGATATTGAGCTATGGACTCATGAAATTAAACCATAGGTCAAATAAGCTATGTACTTATCCATTTAGTCTCATAGTCAATTAAAAGAAAAATCACCATGCATACCTTAGACTAGGATAGCCATGGCGAAATACCTTAGTTTCTCCTCTTCAAATTTCAACTTTTTTTTTTTTTAAGCTAGGTTTTCTTTGCTCAATTCACGGCAATGGGGAAAGGATGAGCATTCTTTTTTTTTTCTTTTCTTTTCTTTCTTTACTAACATTATTTTATCTCCAATGACCCATTCCTTATTACAAAATCTAATTAAACATATATATTGCCCATCAATATCCTATCTTGGCGCCACCATTAATAAATTGGGCAATTTGACATGCAAGTCCACCTTTGTGTTAACATGCACTAATAAGCCATTTAAAATTAGCCTATCATATTTCACCATGTCTCACATTGATCCCTATTTAATAATTTCTCATACAATTGGTAAAATTAGAGAATGAAACTTCCACATGTGCATGTACACACACAATAAGCATAGAATATAACAATTAATTATTTTTATGACTCGGTTTTGTGGTCCCGAAACCACTTTCCGACTAGGGTCAATTTTGGGCTGTCACAAGTAAGCTTATACAAGCTATGGTGAGTCCGCAACAAATGCAGAAGCTCAACCAAATCGGTAACCCTAGTAACATGTCACTTATATCCTACGAATTCATACGTTTCAAATGGGGCTCGATAATCATCAATTTATATCAATTAGGAACTCATAATCCAATTATATCAATTTCTCAATTATATACATACATTTCAAATAAGTACAAGTATTTAAAAGTTAGATTCTAATTATACGAACTTACCTCGTATCACTTAGATAAAAACTGTCGGCTATTCGTCCATCTTCTTTTTTCCCCGATCTAAACTCGGCCTCGGCTTATCTTGATCTATATATTATTAAATTCAATACATTCAGCATTCAATCTATTCAATTTAGTCCATAATTCATATTTTGGCAAATTTATACATTTGCCCCTATACTTTCACATTATTTACAATTTAGTTTTTATCACATAAAATTGTAAATTTACGCAATTTAGTACCAACCCATGTTTAGCCGAATTTCATAGGAACTCCTAGCAGCCCATATCTTTCATTATTTCACCCTTTTAAGCACCTAATTTTATATTTTCTCAATTTAATCCCTTTTTGACATTTTTGTCAAAAATCATTTTACAAAACTATTAAATCTATCAATAAACTTTCATAATCTATCCTCAATATCAATTTACTCAAACATTCAACAATGGCAACATGTTAAATCTTTAACAGTTTCGAAATCTAAGGTACAAGCTAGCTAGAATACTAAGTAACGATCTCAAAAATGTAAAAATCATTAAAAACCGAGCAAAAAAGGACTTACAAGCAAGCAAGAAAATGGCCGAACCTTTAAAATGAAACAATGGAGTCTTTCTTCTTCTTATTTTCGGTCAAAACAATGAGGAAGAAAGATGATACTTTTCTTTTATTAATTTACTAACATATATTTATCCATTTACTATAATAACCTTAATGAAATAACCATTTAATTCATCCATCTATGCCCATAAATGTCCACTCATAATTCAAATGGTCTAATTACAACATAAGGACCTTAAATTTAATGTTCTATGGCTATTTGACACTTTTAACTAATAGAACATGTATTTTACATTTTACGCGATTTAGTCCTTTTTACCGAATTAAGCATCCAAACAGTAAAATTTCTTTACGAAACTTTCATATAATAATTCTACCATGCTATAAACTTTAATAAAATAATAAAATAAAAATTTTGATCTCGAATTTGTGGTCGCAAAACCCCTGTTCCAATTTGACTCAAAAACGGGCTGTTACAACACATCAATTTCAAATTCAAAAAAATTCTTGAAGCTTGTCCTCCTCTTCAGTTGTAGTTAAGTTTTGAAGCTCTTCCTCTCCCCATCAGTTAAGTTTCTTCAAAAAAAATTTTAAGTTTCTTTAAAAAAAAAATTTTGGCAGTTTAATTTTTTTATACGACAATTAATTTTGTTAGTTATGGTTTAATTATTTTTATTGTTAATTTATTAAATTTTTTGTTATATTTTTGTAGTTTAAAAACAAAATGGAGAATCAGTTTTTTGCAATAATTCATTTTAATAGTGTTATTTTAGAAACAACCGTTGATTGTATTTTTGAAACTTGTCAAAAAATGAGGATGAAATTTGATAGAAATGTATCCATCGGTGATATGAAAGAGAAGGTTAGTGAAAAAAAATTATGGCATAGTAGAAGGAGGATGACAAAACTATTCTACAAATTTCCAGTTTCATCAAATCCTATCAAATTTACTGAGATAGAACTTCTAGACGATGACAGAGTTGAGATAATGTCGCATTGTATTGCCCGCCAGGGAGGTTGAGCACAGAACTGATTCAGTTATTTGCTGAGTTAGAAGATGTGGAGCCCGTTAAAAATGTAACACAATTAAGTCAACAATATGGAGTTGAAGACTCGCATACAGAGGTTCCCAAGTTGTCTGTGCATGGTTTTGACATCAATCTCAACGTTGGATGTTTAAATCAGTACGATGGTGGATTACATATACCTCTAGTCGTTATTGAAACCGATGCGCTTGGTGAAGATGAATTCGATAATAATGATTGTTCTGATCGAAAAGGTGAAGATTTTAGTGATCCCGATTTGGATGATGTCATAAAGGATATCGAGGACGAAGGACCGGATAATGAAAATGATCACGCCCCTTCAGTTGGAAACTTGAGTCGTGGCATGGTAATACGCAATGATCCCGAGCCCATATGTCGATCGTCGATCCCGATGTGACGTATGCTTCCGATTTCCCCGAGTGTTTGGACATGTTAGAAGATCCTGAATCGAAAGAGTTGTTCATGGTCAAAGATTCACGAGCAAAGACGAATGTGTCAATGCCATCAAGCGATATAGTTTGAAGGTTTTTGTCGACTACAGAGTGGCTCACTATAAATCTATAATCTATGTTGGTAAGTGTTGGAAATTGACAGAAGGATGCCAGTGGCGGGTACGAGCTACATTTATCCAAAGGTCACAACAATGAGAGATATGGAAATTTGTTGGGCCTCACACATGCACTTCTGCTCGTATGACAGATGACCACCAATAGCTTGACTCAAAAACCATTTACAATTGCATATTGACAGTGGTTAAAAATGACCCTACCATTGCTGTATCAGTGTTGATTATTGAAATGCAAGAACAGTTCCACTATCGAGTTTCATACTAGAAGGCATGGTTGGCTAAATAGATGGCCATGGATCAGTTGTACAGAAACTGGGATGCCTTGTACAACGAACTCCAAGGGTGGATTGCTATAATGCAAGAGTACGTTCCAGGGACTGTCGTTAAGTTGTAGACGTTACCTTATCATGATCGATGCAACCAACTACATCCGGGGAAAAGAACTTTTCATCGAATGTTTTTGACATTCGGTCCCCGCATTCAAGCATTTCCCTACTGTAAGCCACCTGTACAGGTAGATGGGACCTGACTGTACGAGAAATATACATAAATCCTCTTTATTGCTGTTACACAAGATGAGAACAAGAACATTCTACCAATTGCCTTGAAGAAGAGAACTCGGAGTCATGGCAATTTTTCATGGAGAACTTGCGGAGATATGTTGTCACTCAAGACAATGTTTTTATCATTTTAGATAAATCAAAGGGGCTAGTTGTCACAATTAGGTGATCGGGTGTTCCATGGAGATCTATCTACTGCATCAGGCACATTGCAGTAAATTTCCAGAAGGAATTCAAAAAGGCGGTTTGGCAAAGACAAGTTGTGAGGATAGGTAATTATTTGTCTCATTTTTTCCCATATGTTTACAGATTGCTAAACGACACGTAACATGTTGTAATGGTTCAGGATATGAGGTGGAGCCATATCGATTCTGACGCAAATGGGATGATCTCGAAGATGATATGCATGGTCAAACTACTAATTTATTACAGCAATAGCTTGGGAGTATAGAGCCCTGGCAATGTGCTCAAAGTTTCGATAATGGTTCCAGATATGGTCATATGACCACCAATCTAGCGGAGGGCATTAACGCAGTATTTAAGCGTACACAACATCTCCTAATTACATTTGTATTCTAAGCTACTTTCTACTGGTTGGCCATACTGATGCCAAGAATGGGGCTCAAACAAGTAAATTAAATTAGTGCAAGGTTTGTGTACGTTGAGCATGTCTAAAAGGTAATGGCGATCAACAACCAAAAACAAGTAACCATGAACATTCAATTATATTCTCGACATTATGAAACGTTTCGGGTGACAGAAACCACCGACTATCCTCATCATTCCATATGTGGGGGGACTAACATCAATCGACCACCGTATAAGTAGGGAAACCCATTATTTACGTACCACGCCTGGTAGTCCCTTGAGAGAGTGAAATCAAGATAACACGAGACTAAATTAGGCCTTCTCTCCAACCGAGCGTTCCACAACACAATAAATGGTTGATGCTCTAACGCCTAATTCTTTGCATGTTTCCCCTTCTTGTCAATTCTGTGGACCTCTTTTCCCAATTGTATAGGAACGTTCGTGTAACACCCCTTACCCATGTCCGACGCCAGAACAGGGTACGAGGCATTGCCAGACTTAAACATACACATTCATGCAAAAATTGGGCCATAAAATCTCTTTTAATTCAAAACCTTTCAAACACATGCATGTCATCCCTTATTTGGGTCTACGAAGCCCAAAACATTCATTGGAATTAATTCGGGACTAAATCGAGAACTTTAAAAAGTTTCAGGAAAACTTAAAAAATTTTCCCATGAAACCGGGTCACACGCCCATGTAGATATAGGGACACGCCCGTGTGCCTTTGGCACGCCTGTGTCCTTTGGCCGTGTAACTCTCTATTTATGACGTCAGCATGCACATTGAACTACAAGGCCGAGCCATACACCCGTGTCTCCAGGCCGTGTCCCTCACACAGTTGAGACACATGGCCGTGTCTCAGCCCATGTTGTAACACCCCGAACCCGAGACCGTTTCCGGTGTCGGACACGAGGGGTAACAAGCCAAAACCACTTATGGCACCGACCAATTTGACATTCCCAGGCAAGCTGGAAAACTGCGTCGCTGTCGCCTTAAAAAGCATATCTCGAGTTTCACAACTCGGAAACTGATTCCATAAATTTTCCCTGAATTTAGACTCATATATCCATCCATGGATTTATTTCTAGAATTTTTGGTCAGGCCAATTGGTACAGTTTATTAGTTAAAGTCACCCATGTTACAGGGGTCGACAACACTGACCTTCGCGCATTACAACTTGAATATCTCTCTGTACAGGGTTTCAATACTGATGCCGTTTATTTCTAATGAAACTAGACTCAAAAATGAATCTGTACATATAAGGAATGACTTCTAATTAATTCTGGATAATTTATGGTAAATTTTCAAAGTCGCGACAGGGGACCCAGAAACCGTTCTGGTCCTGTCTCACGAGAACTTTAATATCTCTCGGTATACTGTTCATATGATCGTTTCGTTACTTTCATATGAAAATAGACTCGTCAAGGTTCGATCGCATAATTTATTCACTATTTAACACCATTCCTAAAAATTTTGGTGATTTTTCACATCCACGTCACTGCAGCTGGCAGCATCTGTTTTTAAGGTAGGCTTTACCTATATTGTAGTTCCCATGGACCAACTATAGTCTAGTCATACTTAGGTCCACATATGATCATATTTAGCCATTCCAATGGCTGATCATGTGACCAACTCTCTCATTCCAAACCATAATCACATCATGAAACCAAATATAATTACAAACCACATATGGTCAAATTCCATACTCCACTTTTACGAACCATTTTCGCATGGCACACATATACATCACAAAGTACTTAAAACAACCGAGGGTAGTCCTATACATGCCATATCCAAAACTCAACTAAAGGAGTACCAAAAAGGGCTTTGATAGTGTGGTTGACTTCAACTTCTATGATCCAGAATCCGATCGCTAACGAGCAAAATCTATAAACAGAGAAACAAAGAAACGGAGTAAGCAATTTATGCGTAGTAAGTTTCGAGCCATAATATACACACAACCAAGCATAGCATTCAAGTAGCTAAACAATAATTCATATGCACAATTTCTCAAAGACATGCTTACTTCACAATCCCAACTCTTATATTCATACACTAATAGCGGCTTAGTCAAGGCCGATAACTCATTTATCATCGGAGCGAATACGCACATACACTTACTCATAGTGTGCAAAGCACACACGAAACGTACCTTGTTGTTGGGAATTTCACAAGCGTATTAACTGAAAATTTTTACAGCAAGTTCAAAGTTCTCGAATCACATACCTTCGGAGTTTATCCGGATATAGCTACTGTTCAAACGCCGGGACATAGCCCGGTTATGGTAACCCGCACAAATGCCTTCGGACTTAACCCGGATATCACAACTCGCACAATTGCCTTCGGGCTTAGCCGGATATCATAACTCGCACAATTGCCTTCGACAATTGCCTTGAACTTAGCCCGATATCACAATTCACACAATTGCCTTCGGCTTAGCCCGATATCACTCGAACATTCATGCACATCTTTGTTTCATTTTCACAACAAAACTTTTATGCACAATTCACTTAACAAAAATATCATTTCGACAATGGCCATATACAAGGGCGAATTTCGATTGCTTATTACTTCATTCAATCGAATCAAAATCTAAGTTTCGATACTCGAAAACTTACCTCGGACGTGGTCGAACGATTTCGATGGCTATTCGACGACTTTTTCCTTCCCCTTTATCGGATTTAGCTCCCCTTTGCTCTTGAGCTTAATTTAACAAATAAATTGGTTTTATCATTTGAGCATCGAAGGGAATTCAAGATACCTAGCCAATATATATACTCATTAGGCATCAAAGTCGCATATGTACGAAATCACGAATCGAACTCAACACATTAGTTAATATTCCTCTTAGCCAATTTTCTAAGCCAAGAATAGGCATCAATATGCTTGCCTCTAACCGAATGCATGCACACCAATTTCCCTCATGTGGCGAATATGCATGTCCATGTTGAGGCCAATTATGCACTTAATACCACACAAAACAGCATGCATTTTACTAACTAACGATTACATATTGTAGCTCAATACACATCTCTCATGTACTTCATAACCGAGACATCATCACAAGCAAATATATACCTTGAAATAGTATATATGTCATGCCAATACATCATGTGCAAACATGTATACACATATAGGTGCAAGGCCAAATCTCAAGGGTTCATACCCATCCAAACACAAAATTTTTATTTTTACCAATCAAGTAACAAGCATAAATCATGCTCATGAATGCACCATGGCGAATACATCACAACCATACCCTTTCAACTTCGGTCATGGTTAAACAAAGAATTCAATGTCCTACTCAAGAACACTAAAAGAAATTTCAAGAGTAGTCAATCCATCATTGCATGCATCATCAACAAGCTTCACATTTAGCATGCAATGGCTTTAACACAATATCAACCTTGGCCAAATACCATTTTTCATGGCATAGCAAGGATTTGAACCATGGCTAACATGCACATCAAGTTAGCAACCAAAACAAGCATGAATCTCATGACACAACCTCAACATACCTTAATCTTGATGCAAGTATAGCCAAATCTCCTTCTAGATCTCTTCTAAACCAAAAATGGAGCAAAAATCCTCCTTCTTCCTTAGTTTTGGCTCAAAGAAAGGATGAACAAATTTTTTCTTTCTTCCTTTACAACTCACGGCAATGGGGAGATACCACACTCACACACATTTTTTTTCATTCTTTTCTTACCCATGCTTATTTGTTTATTATTTCTCCCTAATGCCCAACAAAACATGTTTCATGACATGTTTAGCCCATATTTCTTTGTCATGGCCGGCCACCACCTATAAAAAGGGGAATTTGACATGCAAGTCCATTGTTTTGCATGCATGCTTTAATTAGTCATCACACATTTCCCCTTCATACTTTCAAAGTTCACTACTAAGTCCTTTCTAGTGAAATTCACCTTTATAACACTAAATCAATCATCAAAAATGTCACACACAAATTAACACATATCATAGGCATCAAAATAAATTTTAAATTATTTTTATGCCTCGGTTTTGTGGTCCCGAAACCACATTCTGACTAGGGTAAATTTTGGGCTGTCACAACTCTCCCCCACTTAAGAAATTTTCGTCCCCGAAAATCTTACCGGTAAATAGGCTTGGGTATCGCTCTTTCATAGCGTTCTCGGTTTCCCAAGTAGCTTCTTCTATCCCGTGTTTGAGCCATAACACTTTCACTAGCGGAACTCGCTTGTTTCGCAACTCTTTCACTTTACGTGATAGGATACGAATCGGTTTTTCCTCATAACTCATATTGGCTTGTATTTCAACCTCTAATGGACTAATCACGTGCGATGGATCAGATCTATAGCGTCGAAGCATCGAAACATGAAAGACATCGTGAATCTTTTCGAGTTCAGGGGGCAAAATCAAACGATATGCAACTGGACCGACTCGCTCGGATATCTCATATGGCCCAATGAACCTCGGGCTCAACTTGCCCTTACGGCCGAATCTGAGTATCTTTTTCCACGGCGAAACCTTGAGAAACACTTTATCCCCCACCTGATGCTCGATGTCTTTTCGTTTCAGATCCGCGTACGACTTCTGACGGTCGGAGGCTATCTTCAGACTTTCACGGATTACTTTCACTTTCTGCTCAAAGATCTCGATCAAATCCACCCCAAAATTTTGCTTTCACCGAGCTCAGTCCAAAACAATGGTGTACGGCATTTACGACCGTACAAAGCCTCGTAGGGTGCCATCTTAATACTTGATTAAAGACTATTGTTGTAAGCGAATTGAATCAAAGGCAAATACCGTTCCCATGAACCACTGAACTCGAGGATGCAACATCTCAACATATCCTCAAGTATTTGAATTATCCGCACGAATTGACCATCGGTTTGGGGGTGAAAGGCGGTGCTGAAATGCAACTTGGTACCCAAAGCTTCTTGCAACTTCTTCCAAAATCGCGAGGTAAATCTCGGATCTCTATCCGACACGATGTAAATAGGCACCCCGTGTAATCTCACAATCTGAGAAACGTACAATTCGGCTAGTTTGACCATTGAAAAATCCGTACGTACGGGGACAAAGTGAGCCGACTTAGTCAATCTATCTACCACGACCCAAACCGCATCCTTCTTACTCGCTGACAATGGCAGTCCGGATACAAAGTCCATTGTGACTCGATCCCATTTCCACTCGGGTATCGTGATCGGCTGAAGTAATCCTGAAGGCACTTGATGTTCCGCTTTCACTTGTTGACATATTAAACATCTCAAAACAAAGTCAGAGATGTCTCGTTTCATACCATGCCACCAAAACCGACGTTTCAAATCGTTGTACATCTTCGTACTCCCCGGGTGGATTACCATTCGGCTACAATGGGCTTCGTTCAAATTATCGAAATAAGTTCAATTCTTTGGAACACACAATGACTTTTGAACCTCAAACAACCGTCATCATCGATTTGAAACTCCGAGTCCTTGTTCGAACACACTCAAATTTTTGCGACCAACTCGTCGTCGACTTTCCGAGTTTCATGAATTTGATGTATCAATAATGGTTTGGTTTTCAATTCAGCTACTAACACATTGTCGGATCGAGCAGACAAGTGCACATTCATCGCTCGTAAGCGAATAATGATTTACGACTTAAGGCATCCGCAACCACATTCGCCTTTCCCGGGTGATAGTCAATGACCACTCATAATCCTTTAACAGCTCGAACCAACGTCTTTGTCGCAGATTTAAGTCTCTTTGAGTCATCAAATATTTGAGACTTTTGTGATCCGAATACACATGGCACTTCTCACCAAATAAGTAATGTCGCCATATCTTTAAAGCGAATCGATGGCGACCAATTCGAGATCATGGGTGGGATAATTTTTCTCATGTGGCTTTAATTGTCTCGACGATAGGCCACAACTCGACCTTCTTGCATCAATACGCAACCTAACCCGGTAGGGAGGCGTCACTATAGATGACAAACTCTTTGCCGATTCGGGTTGCACTAGAATTGGGGCTTCATCAAATAAGTTTTCATTGATCGAAACTTTTCGACATTTCTCCGTCCATTCGAACTTAACATCCTTTTGGAGTAGCTTCGTCATTGGCGTGGCTATCGTTGAGAAACCTTTACAAATCGTCGGTAATAACCGCAAGCCCCAAAAGCTCGAACCTCAAGAATATTTCTGGAGGCTTCCAATTAAGTATGGCTGAAATTTTGTTCGGTCGACTCGAATACCGATGCAGATACCACATGACCCAAGAAGCTAACCTCTCTTAACTAGAACTCACACTTGCTGAACTTAGCATATAATTGCTTATCCCGTAAAATTTGCAGCACTAACCTCAGGTGTTCAGCATGTTCGGTCTCATTTCTTGAATAGACCAAGATGTCATCAATGAACACGACTACGAATCGATCCAAGTATGGTCTGAAGATCCGGTTCATCAAATCCATAAATACCGCAGGGGCATTAGTAAGCCCAAACGGCATCACTAGGAACTCGTAGTGACCATATCTCGCTCAAAGGCGGTCTTGGGTACGTTCAATCTTGAATTCATGAATCGATAATAGCCCGATCTCAAATCTATTTTCGAGAACACTGAGGCTCCCTTTAGTTGATCGAACCAATCGTCGATACGCGGTAACGGATATTTGTTCTTTATCGTCGCTTTATTAAGCTGACGATAGTCGATGCACAGCCTCATGGTTCCATCCTTCTTTTTCACAAACAACACTGGCGCTCCCCAAGGTGAAAAACTCGGACGAGCAAAACCTCTATCCACCAAATCTTGCAACTGCGCTTTCAACTCCTTTAATTCCGTTGGTGCCATACGATACGGAGCTATCAAAATTGGAGTGGTACCAGGTACCAATTCGATGCCAAACTCTATTTCCCGAACAGGTGGTAAACTCGGCAATTCTTCAGGGAAAACATCTGGGTATTCACAAACCACTCGCACAAATTCGGGTTTCTTTTCTGACTCCTTGTCATCGAGCACATACGCAAGGTACGCTTCGCACCCTTTTCTTACGTATTTCTGAGCCAACATTGCTGATATTACAGCTGGCAACCCCTTTAAGTCCGTAGACTCAACCCGAATTATCTCGTTATTCGTGTACCTCAGATCAATAGTCTTGCTTTTGCAATTTACAACCGCATCGTGCATCGTCAACCAATCCAAACCAAGAATAACGTCGAATTCGTCGAATGGCAAAAGCATCAAGTCCGCCGGAAAACAAGAACCTCGAAATACTAGGGGACTTTTCTTACACGCTTTGTTGATGAGCACGTAATGACCCAAGGGGTTTGACACCCGAATTACAAACTCAGTAGACTCAATAGGCAAAGTCTTACTGGATGCTAAGGTTTCACATATATAAGAATGAGTAAAACCAGGGTCAATCGAAGCAATCACATTAGTATCGAAAAGAGTGAATGTACCGGTAATGACATCTGGTGAGGCAGCATCCTCGCGTGCGCGTATGGCATAGGTCCTAGCGGGAGCACGAGCCTCGGGTCTTGTTGTAGCATCTCTCACCCCTCTCTGACCACCACTAGTATTGCCCGTATTTCTGGATGGCCTACTTCGAGCAGTGGTAGCACCAGGGTTTCCACTCTGACTTACGTTTTGTTCAAGCAACCTCGGGCAATCCTTGATAAAGTGGTCGGCCGATCCACACTTATAGCAGGAGCGATCACGGAACCTCACACTCCCGAATGCCATTTGCCACAAGGTGACACTCGTTCTCTCTCGACGATCATTTCCACCACTGGCGATCGAAGTGACTCGTGTGGTCACAGGGGGTCGATCGCGATTTCGTCTAGAAAAGCCTGAAGCACCTCTAGACCGGCTCACATCATCTCAAAATCTCTTCGATGCCTGTTGAAGAGACTTTCCCGAGGACCTTTTTAGAAATTCTCCAGTTCCCACATCAACCTTTTGATTCTCCTTTCTAAGCTCTTCGGCTTTACAAGCTCGCTCAACAAGTACCACGAACTCTCGTATTCCGAGAATGCCAACGAACATCCTTATATCCTCATTCAGTCCATCCTCGAAGCGTTTACACATAATAGCTTCGGATGAAACACATTCCCGAGCGTATCTACTGAGTCTAACAAATTTTCGCTCGTAGTCGATATTTTACATAGAGCCTTGCTTAAAATCAAGAAATTCCTTTCGTTTTTGGTCGATGAATCTCGATGATATACTTCTTTGAACTCGGTTTGGAAGAACTCCCAAGTTACTTGCTCTCTAGGCACAACCGAAGTCAGAGTACTCCACCAATAGTAGGCGGAATCGCGTAGCAAGGAGATAGTACACTTTAAACATTCATCGGGTGTACAAGATAGCTCATCGAGCACCGGATAGTGTTGTCCAACCAAAATTCAGCTTGCTCGGCATCGCCGCTATCCGTAGCTTTGAATTCCGTAGCCCCATGTTTTCAATTCATCGATTGGGGCTTACTTGACCTTACTTGGTCGATTCTGGAGGTATTGTAGGTCTGGGTTGCATTAGTCGGGAATGGAGGTTGTGGAACAGTAGTGTTAGTTCGAATGTATTGGTTGAACCAATCATTCATCACGCTATAAAAGGCTTGCCTAGCCTCATCATTCGGATTGCTGGCAATAGGTTGAGAGTCCGCCGCGCTGTCCCTTGCGCGGGCGCAGCGCCACACTCTCCACATCATCAGCTATTGCTCGGTTGGGATCGGGATCCATTGCTATAAACAAACACAAATTGAATTGTCGAAATCACCACACTATCAATTATCACTTAATGGCATGTATAGCTAGACCCCAAACATATCACGGTAGTCCTAGAATCGACTAAACCGTAGCTCTGATACCAATAAAATTGTAACACCCCAAACCCGAGACCGTTGCCGGTGTCGGACACGAGGGGTAACAAGCCAAAACCACTTATGGCACCGACCAATTTGACATTCCCAGGCAAGCTGGAAAACTGCGTCGCTGTCGCCTTAAAAAGCATATCTCGAGTTTCACAACTCGGAAACTGATTCCGTAAATTTTCCCTGAATTTAGACTCATATATCCATCCATGTATTTATTTATAGAATTTTTGGTCAGGCCAATTGGTACAGTTTATTAGTTAAAGTCACCCATGTTACAGGGGTCGACTACACTGACCTTCGCGCGTTACAACTTGAATATCTCTCTGTACAGGGTTTCAATACTGATGCCGTTTGTTTCTAATGAAACTAGACTCAAAAATGAATCTGCAAATATAAGGCATGACTTCTAATTAATTCAGGATAATTTATGGTAAATTTTCAAAGTCACGACAGGGGACCCAGAAACCGTTCTGGTCCTGTCTCACGAGAACTTTAATATCTCTCGGTATACTATTCATATGATCGTTTCGTTACTTTCATATGAAAATAGACTCATCAAGGTTCGATCGCATAATTTATTCACTATTTAACACCATTCCTACAAATTTTGGTGATTTTTCACATCCACGTCACTGCAGCTGGCAGCATCTGTTTTTAAGGTAGGCTTTACCTATATTGTAGTTCCCATGGACCAACTATAGTCTAGTCATACTTAGGTCCACATATGATCATATTTAGCCATTCCAATGGCTGATCATGTGACCAACTCTCTCATTCAAACCATAATCACATCATGAAACCAAATATAATTACAAACCACATATGGTCAAATTCCATACTCCACTTTTACGAACCATTTTCGCATGGCCGCACACATATACATCACAAAGTACTTAAAACAACCAAGGGTAGTCCTATACATGCCATATCCAAAACTCAACTAAAGGAGTACCAAAAGGGCTTTGATAGTGTGGTTGACTTCAACTTCTATGATCCCGAATCCGATCGCTAACGAGCAAAATCTATAAACAGAGAAACAAAGAAACGGAGTAAGCAATTTATGCTTAGTAAGTTTGAGCCATAATATACACACAACCAAGCATAGCATTCAAGTAGCTAAACAATAATTCATATGCACAATTTCTCAAAGACATGCTTACTTCACAATCCCAACTCTTATATTCATACACTAATAACGGCTTAGTCAAGGCCGATAACTCATTTATCATCGGAGCGAATACGCACATACACTTACTCATAGTGTGCAAAGCACACACGAAACGTACCTTGTTGTTGGGAATTTCACAAGCGTATTAACTGAAAATTTTTACAGCAAGTTCAAAGTTCTCGAATCACATACCTTCGGAGTTTATCCGGATATAGCTACTAGTTCAAACGCCTTCGGGACATAGCCCGGTTATGGTAACCCGCACAAATGCCTTCGGGACTTAACCCGGATATCACAACTCGCACAATTGCCTTCGGGCTTAGCCCGGATATCATAACTCGCACAATTGCCTTCGCACAATTGCCTTCGGGCTTAGCCCGGATATCACAATTCGCACAATTGCCTTCGGGCTTAGCCCGGATATCACTCGAACATTCATGCACATCTTTGTTTCATTTTCACAACAAAACTTTTATACACAATTCACTTAACAAAAATATCATTTCGGCTTAATGGCCATATACAAGGGCAGAATTTCGATTGCTTATTACTTCATTCAATCGAATCAAAATCTAAGTTTCGATACTCGAAAACTTACCTCGGACGTGGTCGAACGATTTCGATGGCTATTCGACGACTTTTTCCTTCCCCTTTATCGGATTTAGCTCCCCTTTGCTCTTGAGCTTAATTTAACAAATAAATTGGTTTTATCATTTGAGCATCGAAAGGGGAATTCAAGATACCTAGCCAATATATATACTCATTAGGCATCAAAGTCGCATATGTACGAAATCACGAATCGAACTCAACACATTAGTTAATATTCCTCTTAGCCGAATTTTCTAAGCCAAGAATAGGCATCAATATGCTTGCCTCTAACCGAATGCATGCACACCAATTTCCCCTCATGTGGCGAATATGCATGTCCATGTTGAGGCCAATTATGCACTTAATACCACACAAAACAGCATGCATTTTACTAACTAACGATTACATATTGTAGCTCAATACACATCTCTCATGTACTTCATAACCGAGACATCATCACAAGCAAATATATACCTTGAAATAGTATATATGTCATGCCAATACATCATGTGCAAACATGTATACACATATAGGTGCAAGGTCAATCTCAAGGGGTTCATACCCATCCAAACACAAAATTTTTTTTTACCAATCAAGTAACAAGCATAAATCATGCTCATGAATGCACCATGGCGAATACATCACAACCATACCCTTTCAACTTCGGTCATGGTTAAACAAAGAATTCAATGTCCTACTCAAGAACACTAAAAGAAATTTCAAGAGTAGTCAATCCATCATTGCATGCATCATCAACAAGCTTCACATTTAGCATGCAATGGCTTTAACACAATATCAACCTTGGCCAAATACCATTTTTCATGGCATAGCAAGGATTTGAACCATGGCTAACATGCACATCAAGTTAGCAACCAAAACAAGCATGAATCTCATGACACAACCTCAACATACCTTAATCTTGATGCAAGTATAGCCAAATCTCCTTCTAGATCTCTTTTAAACCAAAAATGGAGCAAAAATCCTCCTTCTTCCTTAGTTTTGGCTCAAAGAAAGGATGAACAAATTTTTTCTTTCTTCCTTTACAACTCACGGCAATGGGGAGATACCACACTCACACACATTTTTTTTCATTCTTTTCTTACCCATGCTTATTTGTTTATTATTTCTCCCTAATGCCCAACAAAACATGTTTCATGACATGTTTAGCCCATATTCTTTGTCATGGCCGCCACCACCTATAAAAGGGAATTTGACATGCAAGTCCATTGTTTTGCATGCATGCTTTAATTAGTCATCACACATTTCCCTTCATACTTTCAAAGTTCACTACTAAGTCCTTTCTAGTGAAATTCACCTTTATAACACTAAATCAATCATCAAAAATGTCACACACAAATTAACACATATCATAGGCATCAAAATAAATTTTAAATTATTTTTATGCCTCGGTTTTGTGGTCCCGAAACCACATTCTGACTAGGGTAAATTTTGGGCTGTCACACATGTAGCCAACACTTAGGCTATTTTCCAAGCGTTCGTGTTACCTATAATCTTTTACAACCTTATGCATATCAAAATCGCAAATCATGGCATCATTTTAGTGATTAAACACTCTTTATTAAGACACATCCTTAACATTAACATGACCTCTTATAAGTAATGCATCTACTCATGCAATACCAAGTCTAGACTCCTTATTTCACATTCATAAGACTTGTCATTTTGATGAACACTTTTATCATTATACCAACTTATTCATGAAGCACTCATGTTCAATCATTATCACGTTGTGTTTATAACGTGCAATTACTATATGGCTATGACCACCTCAGTTGGTCATAGAGCATACATCCAACACACATGTCATATTACTAACCATGCATGGCAAACAAACATAATCACATTATAAACATTAGACATGACATGAATAGCTAGGCTTACAAGCCATAATCAATATGAGCCACATCTCATGGCCATATACATATAACTCAATATAAGCCAATACAAATAATACATGTCAATCAACTAGATCCCTATACATGCCACTCACTTGAAATTTCTAATATATGCTTCATTATTCCAAAGATAGCGACTTGATAGTGTGATGCTGCCTCCGACGATCTCCAAACCCGGGCTAACCTGAAAACACTAAAGGAAAGGAAAGGAAGGGAGTAAGCTTTATAGCTTAGTAAGACCGTATGAAAATAATAAGCAATTTATCAACTTGCTTCTCATGGTAATACAACCCTATTTGCATTTTCACTCATGTTCCAGTCAAGCTGTTTTCTCGAGTCATAGTCACTAAATAATTTATATCTGGAGCTACAGAACTCCAAATTAAGTTTTACTAATTTTCCTTAAAACTATACTCACATATCTTCTTACCATAAAATTTTCAAAATTTTTGGTTCATCCAATGACCCTTTTTCGCTGTCTGACAGTTCTAACCCCTCTTCACTAAAAATTAATTATCTCATAGTACGAGACTCGGATGATGTTCCCGTATATTTCTCTTGAAAGTAGAATCATTAAGAATTCTAATAATATAAATTATAACTCATAACTATTTTTTTTACAATTTTAAATTATTTTCTCAAATCAGAATAGGGGATTTCAAAGTCATTCTGACTCTATCTCACGACAACTAAAATATTTCATAATATGAAACTCTTTTGCTTACACCATTCATTCTATGTGAAACTAGACTCACTATGCTTTAATATCATATTTTATTCAGCCTCTAACTCAATTTCCACAATTTTTGGTGGACTTTTAAAGTCGGACATGGCTGCTGCCCAAAACTATTTTAGTGTAAATTAACGATACTACGTTTATCACACCATATTAATTCATTTTCACCACATTGGTAAGGTTACATATTCATACATCATACCTATAGACCTATAATCACAAGGTCATCACAAAATCATTCTCATAAGCACGAATTACCTATTTACATCTTCACTAAATGTGCATCATAAACTGAAATCATTTCTCATGAGCTTGGCATATGTACTTGTGTTACTCAACATGCTCATATTCATTCCTTACTAATCATATAACATGAATTGAATTCACATTTCATCAATTTCATGTAAGTACCTATACCACTCACAATATGTCATAACGTTTCTCATTTAGCTTGAATTGTAACTCTCACCATTGAACCATTTGGAAAGCTATCGGATATTCACTAAGCCTTAAACATAGGGTATAATGCCAATGCCATGTCCCAGACATGGTCTTACACTGGCTCATCCATCAATTTGATGCCATGTCCCAGACATGGTCTTACACTGACTATCAAAATCGAGGCCGACGCCATGTTCCAGACATGGTCTTACACTAGCTCTCACATATTCGTGCCGATGCCATGTCCTAGACATGGTCTTATACTGACACATCTTATAGCCGATGCATGTCCCAGACATGTCTTACACTGGCTCTCGCCTCAATGTCGATACATGTCCCAGACATGTCTTACACTAGCACACACATATCGCCCAAATGTCATGGCATGAATATCTGTTTATTCCTATGGTTCAACCGGGAGGTTCCTTTACGTCAATTCTCATCATACATAATCATCTCCACAATCAAGCAACTTATGCTATATCTATTCAAATACGTGTAATAATGATGTAGTTATATTATTTACATATGACTTACTTGTTTTTATGGGATATCATATTCCATTGAATTTCTAATGTATTCTACCATCACGTGAATGTTATTAACTTTTGGCATCACTTTTATCATACTCAATATCATCAACATATAATTCAATATAACCAAAGCAAGATAGATTCACTTACCTCGAATACAAAAATGAGAATTTTACCATTAGTCCATAACCTTGTATTTTTCTCGGTTTAAGCTCGAATCTCGATTTCGTTGATCTATGATTTCAAATATAGCCCATTTAGGACTCACATTATTCAAATTGACCCAAAAATCATATTTTGGAAAATTTATAATTTTACCCCTAAACTTTGCCAAAATTACGCTTTTGCCCCTAGGCTCGTAAAATGATTTTTATTCAATTTTCTTACTCTTTAAGCCTATATGAACCATTTTTATAACTATAGAAACTCAAGATTTTAATTATTACATTTACTCTCTATTTTACAAACTTTATAAAATGATACTTTTAGATGTTTTCATGCTAACACATTTCACAAAAGTTGTTTATTTTACAACTAAGATTCAATTTCTTCCATAAAAATGCAGCAAAAAACTTGAATATTCTCATGGTAAAACCCTAGACTTTCAACCATTTTGCAAAAATAGTCCCCTCATTAGCTAAATTAAGCTACAAGGGTTCCAAAAGTACAAAAATTATCAAAAATAAGCATCTAAATCACTTACTTGTGAGGGTGAAGAGTTTTCTGAAATTTTAAGCTTCCAAAACCTTATTTTTTCTGGTATTTTCGGTGAAGAAATATGGAGAAGAAGGGTGGCTATTTTTGTTTTATTTTATTAGTGTTTGCTTATGTCATCAAATACCAACTATACCAAATTTTGACTTTTCAACTCTTTTGCAACCCCTATGGCTGGCCATCACTTATTTAATGGCCTAATTTCACTTTAAAGACCCCCAATTAAGGTTCTCTAGCAATTTGACACATTTTAATATTAAAACAAAACTTTTGCCCTTTATGCGATTTAGTCCTTTTTGGGGATTAAGCACTCAAACGCCAAAATTAATTCACCAAAATTTTCATGCACTTATATAATCATGTTATAACACATAAAATAATATTAAAATAATTTTTTGACCTCGAATTTGTGGTTCCGAAGTCACTGTTCTGACTAAGCCCTATTTCGAGATGTTACAGTCCGGTATATGTTGACTACACCCGAATTGACGAAGCACCTGATCCCCCGGCATACCACTCCACCGTTTGAAAATTTATAATTGGTGAGTTGACACACCACATGACTATACCTACTCTAGCTGAAGGAGGAATAACGGAAGAAACGTTCGGCGCAATATACGGCATCCACACAAACTACACAAATAAACACATTATTATAATACTAACTACAATGTAATTTAATAAATAAAATAATTACATGACATTAATATAATTTAAAATTTTGAGAAAATTACCTCATCCCCGACGTATCCCTCAATCATCTATCTGTATATAATGAGTGTTTCTGACTTCCCAATGTTTGGACAACTATATCATATAAAAATATAAACCAAACTCATTAGAAAATCATTTCATGGAAAAAAATCTTAGCCTAAGTTTAAATTTTTTTACCTATTCGCAAGTGGGAACACATGTATTTGGTGACCCACTAATACCAAAAATGACATCTTGTATAGCACCCAAGATTGTAGCAGTATCAGGCAGCCACCTATATCGGCAGTTCTGTGCTTTGTCGCCCAACAAAGCTCACAATATAGCATGGCTAGTACTGTCGAACCCCAACTGTATGAACAGGCACCTTGCAATGAACTAAGTAAATGTATGTAAATCAAATGGACTTTATTATTATTGGAATCCGGCATAAGTATCCTCCATAAGCTGTAGTATATAGGCCTGACCAGTCTGTATTATCTCCATCTCAATTGTATAATCTGATAATGTCTCAAAATTTTCCTTTAGTTACGAAAATTTTAAACTCGTAAATATTTCAGTACCATCACAGGGAGAGCATCCAAGAAAATGATAGCAGAGAGTCGTAGGATCTGTTATACCGCTTGTACTGGTTACCGCGTCACCGTCCACAGGAAGCCCTGACTGCATTGCCACATCCTCCAATGTGATGGTACATTCCCTACACGGTAAATGAAAGGTGTGCGTCTTTGGGCGCCACCGCTCAACTAATGTCGATATTAAGTTGGCCCTTAGCTAAAATACACAGATTAATGTCGTTGATCTGAATCCCGCGGTATCTAAGTTGGGCATAATTCGTACGTCCGGCTGGTAGTTGGGACCATTGCCACACGGTATAGACCCTAATCATATTATAAAATTGGTTAAGAATATGAAATTAAATAAAAAAATCACATGCAGCTATGCTAAAAAATACGTACAACATTAGAACATTCTCTACTGGTAAATGTATCGTCCTAACTGTGTTACCTTCTATAGTAATTAGAGAACTCATATCAATATCTGCAAAAACTGTAAAAAAATTTCTTATTTGACTTAACAAATAACAAAATAAAATAACGTTTTCTACTATAAAATTAAACTTTTAACACAATTCTAAATGTTTGTAATATAAAAAAATTAAATATACAAATTAGTTAGTACAAAACCTTCTAATATAACTAATTATACTAAAAAATAATCATATTTTTATTTATTTTTGGGATAATAAATTAAATAGTAACTTCTTAATAAAAAATATAATATACTTTAACAATATTAAACTATTATTAACAATATTAATCTAAAAAAACAATGGAAGGGAATGAAGGTAACATACCTTGGTTGTGTTGGGGATGAGGGAACATTGAACTCTTTTAATCTGAAATGGATATATGGGGTTGGGGGGACTAAACTAGCCCTTTTATAATAAAAAAATATTTTAAGTTCTTCTTAGCTAAAAAGTAAAAAAAATCGTATTTTAATTTTTTCGGTATTAAAAACATGAACCTGTGACCAACAAGTCATTTCCGTGTCAACCGTCAGGCTGGTGTAATCAAGTTTTCAGGCGGCACTAGCTTGACGGTTGACACGAAAGTGACCCGATGGTCACAATTTCGTGTTTTTAATATCGGAAAAAAATTAAGACATGAATTTTTTTCAGCTAAATTTTTTTTTTTATAAAATTTGGGTGTCGCCTGACACATTAGTGGAACTAGATAAAAAAATTCTTTTACTTCTCATATATTGAAAAAAAAACTTGAATTTGTGTTATAAAATACGTGTGCCACCGATTGAGCTAGCTGCACCCAAAAAATATTTTTTTATTAAAAATAAAATGGTACGGCCGATTGGTTAGGCGACACCTGTATTCCGCTGTTTAATTTACCTATTCCGTAAATTTTATTTCTATTTTCGTATATATTTATTTATTTCATATTATTCATATAAAAAGACTCGTAAGATGTGGGGTCATTATTAATAAAAAATATATAATTTGATTTATTTTAAGATGTGGTTAGATTTAAATGGAAATAATAAATTTAAAAAAAACTATATTGCTTTAGATAAAGGTAAGTGTCATAAATTACAATTGACTACGAAATACTTCAATAGCTAACACTTACATTGTAAATAAGTGTTAATGTTCTCACTATTTGTATTATATATATAAGTGTTATTATATAAAAAAATCCATTTAAAATAATTTATATATAAGTCTTATTATATAAAAAAGTTTATTTAAAATAACTCAATAATAAAGTGAGCTCTCAATTGAAAACATCACTCAACTAAGTTTTAAATTAAATTTAATCAATCAATTAAGTCCTCGTCCTTCAATGGTATTAAATTTTCCATGTGACATGTTAAAGTTGTGCCACATTGTGAAATAGGGTAATTTTTGTTATATTTATTTAAAAATTATAAAATTTCTAAAAAATTATATTTTCTATTTTAAATGAATTTATATCATTTTTACTTTTAAAAATCATAAAATTTTATTTTTCTATTTTTAAAGCATCATCACCGGACATTTTTGTTTTCTCTTCTTCTTTTGTTTCCAAACTGAAAAACATTGAATGAAGAAAATCAACAAAAATTAAAAAATTTATTATTTTCTCTTTTAAATCTATGTAAATGTGGTCAAAGGACAAGGATATAACTACAAATTTTATTTTTATTTTGGAAAAAAATGAAATCCTCAAACTTTTGCAAAGAAAGACCATAGATTCTTTATTGACGAAAAAATTAAGGGGTTAAATGAATAAAAGAAGCAACTAACTAAAAACTATGGACGTGAATTATCCTGACTACCGTGATTAATTTATAGTAGTCGCCATCTTTGCTTTTATGTTTTCCGAAAATGGTGGAGTCACTATAAGAGAGACATAATGGAAATAAAAAGGGAGGAAAGACAATGTAGTTGTTTGCTTTTTATATTGGTCCTCCCATCTAACAGCTATAACAAGCTTTATTATTATTATATTTTAGGTTTTATTTATATTAATTTTTACTTTTTAAATTTTATAAAAAATAATTTTTTTATAAAATGTAGAAAATTTTAAAAATCTTTATATTTTTTTAAAATTAATAAAATTATTAAATTCTGCCATGTGGTATAACATTGATAGGTCATGAGACAAAGTTAACGAAATTAAGGGGCTTCCATAAAAAATTGGGATTCAAGAGCTTAATTAATTGCTTAAATTCGATTAAGGGCTCAATTGATTATTGAATTATTTTTAAGGAGATTTTTTTATATAACAAGTTCATATACAATTATATATATTTTTTATAGAATTATAACAAAATATATCATAATCTGAATTGAAATCCGATCCGCTTTCGTGATCCGAAATTAGACCCAAAAAAACACTGCTTATATACATTTCTAAAAACCTCTTTAGGGAGTTTGCTCTCCAAACAATTCACTTTTTTATTTCTTATTCACCAGAAAACCTTCTTCCTCTTTGCTTTAATCACTTATATCCCAACTCGGCTATAATCTAAATCATGCACAAACAATGATGTGATTTTGAATCAAGATTACTGATTAAAAATTGAGTCGAAGAAGAAAATTATTATAAATTAAATAATCTAATTCCAGTTGCGCTTCGATTTTTACTTATAGATGAAGAACTTGTTACGGAGTATCTAACGAACAAGGTTTTGTGTAATCCATTGCCTTTTTTGGAATTTCTAGGGGTTGAAGAAGTTGTTCGTTATTGTACACATCCAAAGAGTTTAGATAATTTTTAATAACTTTTGCTTTACTTAAAAAAAAAAAACAAAGAAAGCTCTAATAATTTTATTAATTCTTGTTTTGTGCAAAGAAGCTTTATGTATATGCATGCCAAGTGTTTGATCCATTAATCTTTTTACCTTTTGGGATTGAATTTGTTGGGAAATAATATTTCGTCTTTGATTTAGCTTGAAATTTCTCGATTTCCTTGACACCCTCTATATCTAGGGTTAGGTTTTATTAAGGATGGGAGCTTTTGTTGTCTTTTGATTAGTTGATTTAGGGAAAGTTAATTTGCATCCAATGTCACAGTTTTAAGCTCTATATTGCTCGCTAATTAAGGCAAAATTTCCAAATTGTTACTCGACTGGTGCTTGCTAACAACTTTAGTGGGTCAACTAGAAGGTGTAAGCCCGATATATTTATTTTTAATTCGCTAGTATTTGGTTGGTGCGAGGTCAATCAAATAGGAGTGAGATTGCGACTGTTTCACAATATGATGGTTTAGGGTATTATAAAAAAATGTCCAAATGTGAACCTTAAAACATTTCTTTCCCGATTTTAAGATTTTTGAAGTTGTTTTTTGCAGGAGGCGTGAAGGTAAAATTAATGCCGAAATGTGCTTGTAGTGTTCTGTGGGTGTATGTAAGTATGTGATAAGGATGGTAACTAGTCTGAAAAACTGCATGGATTACATGGTTTATTTTCATTTTTAGTGTCATATCTAAGTTTGATAATAATGGTGGGACTATATGTGAGCATGATAAGCTTTTTCCCTTAATTAAAAGCTTCGTTTTGTGGTCACTAATTAATAGTATTTCTTATAATCTTATTAAATTTGAAGAGAAAAAATACTCGAAATTTATCTTTGTTTTGTTAACTGATTTTTGCATTAATTGAGTGATTATTTTAAAATATACCTTAAGAAAAAGAAAACTTTTAGTGGTTGTCTTCTTTGCTTAGTTTAGCTTTCTCTTCTCTTTCTGCACAATCCACATCAATTATCCCATCTACTCATTTCACTACCTCAGGTAACTCCTTCCCTATGTGTTATTGGTTTTTATTATAGTTTCGTATTTATGGTTTATGTTCTGTTTTATCTACTGGCTGAAATGGACTGGAAAAGTGAGGATAAGATTAAGAAAATGGGACTTTTGGAACCAACTTTTGTTTCTTAATGTTTTCAAAATAATTTGGGATGCTTCAGTTAGAAATTTAGTCTTTCAATGTTTGTTTAATAATGGTTTATGAGGAATTAGGAAAACAAAATGGAGCAAAAATCTAATCTCCTGATGTTATATTACAATGTGAGCTAGACATATTTTGTTATGCTTATAGAATTTCCCTGATTATCCACTTAAGAACTCAATTTGGTTAAGTTCATTTGAGCTATTAGATTCACTTTTCATGAACTGTTAATTGTTTTCTTTATTATTTTCGTGATGGTTAGAATTGGAAATTTTCCAATAAGGAGGTGTCAAGGAAGGGGGTTGTACTTTCCATAACCCATTTTGGGAATTTTGAGTGGACACTCAAATTTTTTGTATTGAATGTATAATATTCCTATGAGCTTTCAGAATTTTCTTTTTCTTATACTGAAATGAGTTTTCTTCGATGTTGTTCAGTGCTTCATTTTGCTTCTCACCATATGGGTAAAGAAATATGATCTTCTAAGGACCTTCATAATACACTGAAAAACTTTAAAAAATTGAACTTACACATATCCTGAGGCCCCTGACACCCTCAACTCTGAATGTTTTTGTATACGATATATGTTTAGTTCAAAATTAATCTTCACTTCTGTTGGTGCATATTGGGATTTTTTATGAGTTTCTAGTCCTAATGTGGGAAAGGCATATTGGGAGCAGCAGGCCTTTAATCATGGTTGTAAGAATCTCTAATTGTGTAATTAGAATCATGTTAGTTTATATGACTTTGTGCTAGATCTTATAAGAGTTTAGTTGTTGCAATGGAGATAATTGGGAAATTTTTGCATCATTGTTTGCTTGTTTAGAACTGTTCCGATTGGAAGGGGGATGGGTATGTTTGGACATCATTGCATTCTTATTTTGATAGTCTGCTACATCTGATTATTTATTTGTATTCTTGCATGTTTGTTTGAATTTTATCTGCTAAATACATTCTTTGTTAACTGGTTGCTTTTACTTTTTGAGCACATTTTTTGGTTGCTTTTAGGCTGACAGTTTTGAAATGTTAGAATTTGAATTGTTGTCTAAATACAATAATCGCACTTTTATTTGTTTTTTGTCTTCTTAAAGGGCGATTGAGAGGTTAGTAATTAAATTTCATTCAATTGCACAAAAGTTGCTAATCACAATATATATTGAACTGTCTCTTTAGATAGATATAACATCTCAAGACATTGTCATATATGTCTCAATTTATACCATTTTCTTTGTTCTGTTGCCACAATTTCTTTTATTCTTGCACTACTTTGAACTTTATCGGTCGTTCCTCACTGCTAAATAATGTTGCATCTAATATTACTTCTCTTTGTTCTTTTCCTTTAATAATAAATTCGACGACTGATGATCTTTAGTAAGGGATACAATACTTCAGAAATTCAGCACTTACAAGGAGAATTAAAAAAGCTATTGAAAGAATGGCACTTTACATACTATTAAAGATGACAAGTTGTTGAATGGAGATCAAATATTCCTAGTTGTATGGTAAAAAACTTTCTTCCCAAACTCCCTTTTTCCATTTAGTTATATACTCTAGTTATATACTCTAGCAGTTTAATCTCATCAAGTGGTATTATCATTTTATTCTATTTTTATTGTAAATGGTGAATGGAAAGGAATTCTTACGGGGTTCCCACAAGTGGCTTCTACTTACGGGATTTTACGAATCTCACGGTTTACTGATTTACAATCATAACCTTCTATTTTTGGGATTTTACAAATCTCACAGTCCACTGATTTATAATCACGACCTTTTACTTTAGGGATTTTATGAATCTCACAGTCTGCTTGTAACATCCTGATTTTTCGGATTTATTCGTGGTTTTCAATATTTTATAAAGACTTTAAATTATTGTATTTGGATGTGAAATTAATATTTTGAGTAAGTAAATGGGCTTATGGAAGGCCCATGAGTTGGCCAAAACCAGTTGAATTTTTGGAATTTTAGACTTAGGAGTTAGGGTTACGGCTAAGTGGCCCTTAAGTAGAGTTGTGGGTAAATTGCATCACAAAAGAGCCTTGGTAAAGTGGCAAGGGTGACGCCACTAGGCTCCTAGAAAAGTGGCGTGTAGAGTAGTGGGAAGGCATGGGATCGATTCCTGTGTTGACAAATAGATGCATTTATTTTTTAAGTGCGGGAGGGGTAAGTGTTGGAGTTCGGTGGATTCGCTAGAAGAGAGTTGGATCGGTTTAAATGCTTGGATTAAGGAGGGATAAGGGAGAGATTTAAGGATTTGGATGAGGCTAGGAGTTGGCGAATTATGGGAATTGAAGAGGAAAATCGGCAGGGGGTATTAGGTTGGTATTTCGGCACTTAGGGTATTGAGTGGTGCCGTTTTTCTTCTGCTTTAACACCTTAGGGTTGTTTTTCCTCTCTTTTCCTCTCTAGTCAAACTACCACCTCCCTATTCTTCTTCTTCTATTTTCTACTTCAAAACTATTCATCATACCTGCTATTCATCAATACTTTTGCCGAATCTATAAAAGCCGAAATCCTGTGATCACTGCTTGTGCAATTTCTTCAAAGCCAGGTCCTTCTATGTTCTTTGTTTTTATTAATCTACGATTATCTTTTCTTAATCCTAGATACCTGACAGCAATTCTACTTCAAGGTTATAGTTCCACATTATCATCTTCTTCACCACCCAAAAGCCGAAAGTACCACTGGTTTAGGGGCTTATAGCCGAAACTTCTTCAAACTCCTGGATTCGGGATTTACCATTGTTCTAAGGATAAATCTGCACTAGATTGCATGGAAATCAAGTAGGAGTAAGGGGTAAGTACTTATCATCTCAGATCTGTTCTTCTTTTGCGATGTTAGGAAAAGCCGAAATCCCTAAAAATTAGGGAGGCTGTCGATTTGAGCATAAGGCTTTAAGGGTTTGTA
Organism: Gossypium arboreum; assembly: GCF_025698485.1. Taxonomy (NCBI): domain Eukaryota; kingdom Viridiplantae; phylum Streptophyta; class Magnoliopsida; order Malvales; family Malvaceae; genus Gossypium; species Gossypium arboreum. Next base: position 35,092,372 of record NC_069075.1, read on the forward strand.
ACTAATGTTTTCTCTCAGTGATTAGAGTCTTCTTAAGTGTTGGATTGAAAGCGTGAATTATTGGAGCAATCGGATTCGGAGCTAGCTATCGATTTTGACAAAAAGGTAAGGTTTCAAAGGCTTTTAGGGACATGGTTCGATCATGGGTGAGTAAGTTTTGGAATTTAGTGATTATAGTTTGTAAATAAGCATTGTGCTAATCAATTGTAGGATATCGAAAGAGATCTCGGTAGTAGTCGTCGCGAATCAGGTGTGTACCGAACACCTTTTCTTAGTTCAATTCGGCAAAAAGCCGAAATGCCAAAATTCCGGCATTTCATAGGCTTGTGAGTATGCGAATGCTCTCAAGACATAGAGTAATTGTTAGATCTAGCACCGCAAAGTGGTAAGTAAGTTTGTGTGACGTTTCAATGTACTTCGGAAATAGGGCCTCGATGGGCCAAAACTGGGCCCAATGGGTTTACGGCCCAATATGGGCAAGAGGTGGGCAAAGTAGCCTGTCAGTTAGATGGGAGAATCAAATTGCATATGATTGTTAAGAATTACTGGAATAACGTGTGTAGTTTCGTAAGTACGAAATTACCCTTAAAGAGCATAATTACCGAAATACCCCTAGGGTTTAAATTGGTTAAACTGCATGATTGATTAATACTGTACTTTGCATGATATGCATTTATTAATATCTGTTGCATGGGATTGGGGTATTGATGGAGGAAGTACTGAATGTGGTTCATCCACGTACTGGAGGCTTTGCCTCAACTGACTGATAATTGAGCAGCGTTGCTGCCACTGTGGAGTGTAGGGCTGGGTGGGTTGAAATATTCCCCACATGAAGTGTAGGGCTGGTACGGGGCAGTGTAGTGGTTGGTGGGTTGAGTAGTCTCCCCAGTTGGGCTTGCATTTATTATTGATATTGTTACATATGTTACTGAACTGGGCCTATGGGCCATACTGTTATGTTAAAAAGGGCTAAGGTCTTGCTACTGTATTCTAAAAAGGGCTTTGTTCTCTGTGTAATCGTTATCTCAGATAGGGCTTAGGCCCAATGGGCTCGAATCGATTTGGGCTTTGGATGGGTTTCAGTATACACTGAGTTTTCCAAACTCACCCTTCCTCTTCCATCCTTGCAGTGAGCCCTAGTTGGTGGACTTGGAGTCAAGGATTCAGAGTGGCCATGAAGCTTGATTGCCGATTTTAAATAAGTTTAGCATTTAATTTGGATTATTTTTATTGTGCTTGAAGATTGTAATAAGGCCGCTCTTTTTAATTAACTTTATTTTGGGGATTATTAAACCGATTAGCACTAAGGTTCGTTTTATAAAACTACTTGTTTTTAAAAGATCACGATGACGCAAAGTTTTCATAAAGTAAATGTTTTTCCAAGAAAATAAATATTTTAAGCAAACGTTTTTCAACCTTAATCATTTTCTTAAAATGAGACATAACCAAACGGTTTTCTCCAAATCATACGAAATGTTAGAGTGTGGCAATGGCGGTGTGCATGTCTAGGATTGGATCTGAAGGGAGCTTGGTACTTAAGCAGTCCGACGGGCTCACCTCCTCTCCTTCCTGGTTTCCTACCTGGTGCACAGCTTCCATTCACTTTAACCTACTTTTAAAAGTGTCTTTTACAACACCAACTAAGTTTTCCAACTAAGTAATACGGAATATTTTGAACGCTTCGATGTGGCGCATCAGATCCGGTCATAACGTCTAGGCCGGGTTTGGGGTGTTACATTTAGTGGTATCAGAGCCTGGTTGCAATAACTCGGCTGTGGATCTGGTCCGAAAATCTTTTAAAAAAAAATTTTAATTTAAGTTTTTCAAAGATGTTCAAAGTTTTTCTATTGAACGAGGTTAAATCAATAGTTTTGAAATGAAAGTGTTCTCAAATGAAATCTTTTTATTTTCGGTAAACAAAAACATGGGTTTTTATGGACTGATAAAGAAGTGGCACACTGAATCCCCGGCACCAAGTCTGTAAGTGTTCTTTCTCTGCTTTAAATATTTGTGGAACTGGACTGGAAATAATACTGTAGATGGTACTGAGCCTTAGAGATAGTGCTATTGATAAGGTAGTATTAGGGCTACAAAACTGGGACCGTAGCTAAATTGTGATTGCGCAAAAATAACTCAAAACTCTATCTGCTCATAAGACATTCTCAGTAATAAACAGTGAAACCGATAAACTAATGTCATAAAATTCGTGTCGATAAATTGTTATGAGTACAAGGGCTACTCGAGGAAGAGGCCGTGGTCGAGGCCGAGGTAGCACTCAAGCTGGATCTGCGTCATCGAACACATGCCGGTGGCGAGGTACGCCCACCACCGGTTAATGAAAATGGGCCGACGATCGGGCCGCAGGGATGACGCCTGTCTCGAGCCATGTTGAGGGTTTTGGAAAGGGTGGCGAAGCTAACGTCGGGCCCATGAATTGGGGTCCATTTCGAACGACTTTGGGCCAATGAATGAGATTTTAGGGCGATCTGAAGTGGCCCCAAATGTGGTAATCTTGGTTGGAAGCCACCGAGCGGATCATGGATGAGCCGGATCGCCGAGAGAACGAAGTTGAAAGGGGCGGTTTAGTTCTTTGCGGGATGAAGCATATCGGTGGTGGATTCTTGTGAGAGAGGTACCCGGTGAGAGGGTAACATGGGAGCTGTTCAAATGCACCTTTAAGGCAAAATATGTTGGAGCTAGCTATGTGGATGCACGCAAAGGAGTTCCTAAATCGACTCGTGGAAATAAGACCATTCTTGAATATGAGGCGAGTTTCTACGATTGAGTCGGTATGCTAATGGCATCGTTTCCACTGAATCTGGCGCAGCGTTCGTTTTGAGGATGGTCTCGAGAGATGAGTTAAGGGTGCTCATAGCTCCAGAGGGAGCGAGATTTCGTTGACTTGGTAGAGAAGGCTAAGATAGCCGAGGAGGTGAAACAAACCGAACGGAAGAATCGTGATAGGGATCGGAATCGGTTCAGGAGGGATGCTGGACCAGTGGGTGCTGCAAATCGAAATGTTAAGAGAGCTAGAATGGAGGAACCGGTTCGAGTAGTGCCGGTGAATACAGGTAGACTGCAAGCATGTGGGGATTGTGGCAGAATGCATCAAGGAGAGTGCTGGAAGCGTTCTGGGGCTTGTCTTCGTTGTGGGTCTAAGGAGCATAGGATTAAGGATTGTCCTAGGAGGGTCACTCGAGCTCGGTGGCGAACAAGGGGTCAGTCGGCCGCTCAACTCAGTGAGGGATGGACCGCCGCCAAGAGGTCGTGGACAAGGTCATGGAGGTAATGGCCGTGGGCGTGGGGCACCCGGCGGGTATTGGTAACGCGGATGCTCGTCGCCTAGCTTTGGTGTATCTTGCTCATCGCCAGAGGAGGGTGACGACCGATGTCATAATCGGTACATTTTTTATCTATGGTGTACCTTATATCGCTCGATTGATGTGGGATCAACCCATTCATATGTGGCATATAACATTTCGGGGCACTGGGTGTGCACTCAGGAGACTATATATGGGGTGTCTGTGATAAGTCCTTTAGGTCATTCGGTTAAGGTAGAGAAACTCTTCAAGGAGGTGCCTCGGAGATTCAAGGCGGGGTTTTCGTGGGGATTTGATGGAGTTACCGCTGAAGAATTCGACTTGATACTAGGGATGGATTGGTTGACCAAGCATAAGGCAACTTTAGATTGTGCGACTAAGAGGATGGTGTTAAGGATTGTCGATGATGAAGAGGTAATGATTATTGGAGAACGAAGGATTACTTATCCAATGTAGTATCGGCGTTGAGGGCTGAGAAACTGATGCGCAAGGGATACGAGGCATATCTGGCTTTGGTAAGCCAAGTTGAAACTGAGGATCTGACTGTGGAGACCCTCAGAACTGTTAGGGAATTCCGGGATGTTTTTTCGGAAGAGCTTCCTGGATTACCTCCAAATCGGGAAGTTGAGTTTGGAATCGATTTGTTGTCTAGAATACTCCAAAGATCTATTGCACCCTATAGGATGGCACCAAGGAGTTGGTGGAATCAAGGCTCAAATTCAAGAGTTGTTAGATAGAGGCTTCATTAGGCCTCTTGTGTCTCCTTGGGGAGCACCGGTCTGCTTTGTGAAGAAAAAGGGCGAACGATGCCCATGTGCATCGATTATCGCCAGTTGAACAAACTGACGATTAAGAATAAGTATCCACTACCAAGGATTGATGATCTGTTCGATCAACTGAGGGGAGCTTCGGTATTCTTCAAAATCGATCTTCGTTCTGGATACCATCAGCTAAGGGTAAAAGAAGGGGATATTCATAAAACAGCATTTCGAACTCGATATGGACATTATGAGTTTGTGGTTATGCCGCTTGGGCTAACGAACGCACCTGCAGCTTTTATGGATCTGATGAATCGAATATTCCAACCTTACTTGATCGGTTCGTAGTCGTCTTTATCGACGATATCCTAGTATACTCTGAAACAGAGGCGAAGCATGATGAGCATCTCCGTATTGTGCTGCAAGTGTTAAGGGAGAAGGAGCTCTATGCGAAATTCAGCAAGTGTGAATTCTGGTTGAGGGAGGTAACCTTCCTAGGGCATGTGGTTTCTGCCGAGGAGATTAAGGTGGATCCTCGTAAAATTGAAGCGATTCTGGAATGGAAGCCACCTAGATCAGTATCGGAAATTTGGAGTTTCCTAGGGTTGGCAAGTTACTACAGAAGGTTTGTGGAGGGTTTCTCGGTGATGGCGGCACCCTTAACAAAACTCATAAGGAAAGGAGTACCATTTGTCTGGACCGAGAAACAGCAAAAAGCTTTTAATCGGTTGAAAAAGGTATTGACCAAAGCGCCAGTGTTGATTCAACCGGTGTCTGGGAAGGACTTTACTGTATACAGCGATGCGTCACATGTGGGGTTAGGTTGTGTACTGATGCAAGAGGGCAAGGTGGTCGTTTATGCATCGCGACAGCTTAAGGCTCATGAGGTGAATTACCCTACGCATGATTTGGAGCTAGCAGCAGTGATTTTTGCGTTAAAAATTTGGAGACACTACTTATATGAGGAGAAGTGCATCATATACACAGATCATAAGAGCCTAAAGTATTTGTTGACTCAGAAGGAGTTGAACCTTAGGCAACGAAGATGGGTGGAGTTGCTTAAAGACTACGATCGCTCGATAGAGTACCACCGGAAAGGCTAATGTGGTGGCGGATACATTGAGTCGAAGGGTTGTTAATGATTTGAGAGCCTTGTTCGCACGATTAAGTCTATCTGACGATGGAAGCTTGTTGGCGAATCGCAAGTAAGGCCTACTTGGACCGAAAGCGATTAAGGAAAAACAGTTGAAGGGCGATTCATTAGCTCTTCGGTTCCACAAGTTAAGAGTGGTGAGAACGAGGATTTTGGGTTGAACACTTGAAGGAGTTACGTGCTTTCGTGGAAGGGTTTGTATTCCAAAGGACCCCGAATTGAGGCGCTTAATTCGAAAGAGGCTCATGGTGGACTCGTGCCATGCATCTGGAGGGAATAAGTTATATCGAGACTTGCGAGAGGTGTACCGTGGCGGATTAAAACGAGAAGTGACCGAATTTGTTGGAAAATGTCCGACGTGCGGCCAGTTAAGTTAAGGTGAGCACTAATTGTCTTCGGATTACTGCAACTGTGAAAATTTCGCTATGGAAGTGGGAAAGAGTAACAATGGACTTTGTGAGTGGGTTACCTTTGACACCCACCAAGAAAGATTCGGTGTGGGTAGTTGTGGATAGGTTAACAAAATCTGCTCATTTCATACCTGTTCGTACCGACTACTCACTGCGAAAGTTGGCCAAGTTATATGTGGCGGAAGTAGTGCGACTGCATGGGGTGCCAGTGTCGATAATATCTGATCGAGACCCTAGGTTTACGTCTCGGTTTTGGCAGAAGTTGCAGGAAGCGTTGGGTACACGATTGGATTTTAGCACCGCTTTTCACCCACAGACAGATGGACAGTCAGAAAGGGTTATTCAGGTTCTGAAGGATATGTTGAGGGGTTGTATCATTGATTTTCGTGGAGGTTGGGAGGATTACTTACCATTGGCGGAGTTTGCGTACAATAACAGCTATCAAGCAAGTATTCAGATGGCACCATATGAAGCGCTTTATGGGCGAAGATGTCGTACGCCGACGTGTTGGACAGAGTTGGGTGAACGACGAGTGCTTGGACCGGAATTGGTGGCAGACACTGAAAGCAAGGTTAGGCTGATTAGGGAACGGTTAAAGGCGGCATCGGATAGACAGAAGTCGTATGCGGATCTGAAGCGCAAAGAGATTGAGTTCGCTGTTGGGGATATGGTTTTCTTGAAGGTTTCCCCTTGGAAGAAAATTTTGAGATTTGGTAAGAAGGGTAAGTTGAGCCCACGGTTTATGAGGCCTTACCGAATTGTTAAGCGGGTTGGACCAAAGGCTTATCACTAGAGTTACCACTGTAATCGCATCGTATCCACGACATTTTCATGTATCCATGCTTTGGCGGTATCGATCGACCCAACTCATATCATACCGATTGCGTAAATCGAGGTACAGTCAGATTTAACTTTCGAAGAGGAACCTGTGCAAATACTTAATCGTGACGTCAAGATGTTGAGAAGGAAATCAGTTCCACTAGTGAAAGTACTTTGGAGAAACCATGGCAAAGAAGAAGCTACTTGGGAGACTGAGGAGGCTATGCGTCAACAGTACCCTCAACTGTTCTGATAAGGTAAAATTTCGAGGTCGAAATTTCTTTAAGGAGGGTAGAGTTGTAACATCCTGATTTTTCGGATTTATTCATGGTTTTTAATATTTTATAAAGACTTTAAATTATTGTATTTGGATGTGAAATTAATATTTTGAGTAAGTAAATGGGCTTATGGAAGGCCCATGAGTTGGCCAAAACCCAGTTGAATTTTTGGAATTTTAGACTTAGGAGTTAGGGGTTCTGGCTAAGTGGCCCTTAAGTAGAGTTGTGGGTAAATTGCATCACAAAAAGAGCCTTGGTAAAGTGGCAAGGGTGACGCCACTAGGCTCCTAGAAAAGTGGCGTGTAGAGTAGTGGGGAAGGCATGGGATCGATTCCCTGTGTTGACAAATAGATGCATTTATTTTTTAAGTGCGGGAGGGTAAGTGTTGGAGTTCGTGGATTCTGCTAGAAGAGAGTTGGATCGGTTTAAATGCTTGGATTAAGGAGGATAAGGGAGAGATTTAAGGATTTGGATGAGGCTAGGAGTTGGCAATTATGGGAATTGAAGAGGAAAATCGGCGGGGGTATTAGGTTGGTATTTCGGCACTTAGGGTATTGAGTGGTGCCGTTTTTTCTTCTTTTAACACCTTAGGGTTGTTTTTCCTCTTTTTCCTCTCTAGCCAAACTACCACCTCCCTATTCTTCTTCTTCTATTTTTCTACTTCAAAACTATTCATCATACCGCTATTCATCAATACTTTTGCGAATCTATAAAAGCGAAATCTCGTGATCACTGCTTGTGCCGATTTCTTCAAAGCCAGGTCCTTCTATGTTCTTTGTTTTTATTAATCTACGATTATCTTTTCTTAATCCTAGATACCTGACAGCAATTCTACTTCAAGGTTATAGTTCCACATTATCATCTTCTTCACCACCCAAAAGCCGAAAGTACCACTGGTTTAGGGGCTTATAGCCGAAACTTCTTCAAACTCCTGGATTCGGGTTTTACCATTGTTCTAAGGATAAATCTGCACTAGATTGCGTGGAAATCAAGTAGGAGTAAGGGTAAGTACTTATCATCTCGGATCTGTTTTATTTTACGATGTTAGGAAAAGCGAAATCCCTAAAAATTAGGGAGGTCATCGATTTGAGCATAAGGCTTTAAGGGTTTGTAACTAATGTTTTCTCTCGGTGATTAGAGTCTTCTTAAGTGTTGGATTGAAAGCGTGAATCATTGGAGCAATCGGATTCGGAGCTAGCTATCGATTTTGACAAAAAGGTAAGGTTTCAAAGGCTTTTAGGGACATGGTTCGATCATGGGTGAGTAAGTTTTGGAATTTAGTGATTATAGTTTGTAAATAAGCACTGTGCTAATCAATTGTAGGATATCGAAAGAGATCTCGGTAGCGATCGTCATGAATCGGTGTATACTAGAACACCTTTTCTTAGTTCAATTCAAAAAAGCGAAATGCCAAATTCGGCATTTCATAGGCTTGTGAGTATGCGAATGCTCTCAAGACATAGAGTAATTGTTAGATCTAGCACCGCAAAGTGGTAAGTAAGTTTGTGTGACGTTTCAATGTACTTCGGAAATAGGGCCTCGATGGGCCAAAACTGGGCCCAATGGGCTTACTACCAATATGGGCAAGAGGTGGGCAAAGTAGCTTTGTCAGCTTAGATGGGAGAATCAAATTGCATATGATTGTTAAGAATTATTGGAATAACGTGTGTAGTTGCGTAAATACGAAATTACCCCTAAAGAGCATAATTACCAAAATACCCCTATGGTTTTAATTGGTTAAACTACATGATTGATTAATACTGTATTTTGCATGATATGCATTTATTAATATCTGTTGCATGGGATTGGGGTATTGATGGAGGAAGTCTTGAATGTGGTTCATCCACGTCTTCGGAGGCTTTGCCTCAATCGATCGATAATTGAGCGGCGTTCTCGCCACTATGGAGTGTAGGTGGGTGGGTTGAGATATTCCCCACATGGAGTGTAGAAATGGTACGGCGATGTAGCGGTTGGTGGGTTGAGTAGTCTCTCCGGTTGGGCTTGCATTCATTATGATATTGTTACATATGTTATCGAACTGGGCCTATGGGCCATCTTGTTATGTTAAAAAGGGCTAAGGCCTTGCTATCAGATTCGAAAAGGGCTTTGTTCTCTGTGTCTCGTTATCTCAGATAGGGCTTAGGCCCAATGGGCTCGAATCGATTTGGGCTTTGGATGGGTTTACAGATACATTGAGTTTTCCCAAACTCACCCCTTCCTCTTCCATCCTTGCGTGAGCCCTAGTTGGTGGACTTGGGCCGGCGGGATTCAGAGTGGCCATGAAGCTTGATTGTCGATTTTAAATAAGTTTAGCATTTAATTTGGATTATTTTTATTGTGCTTGAAGATTGTAATAAGGCCGCTCTTTTAATTAACTTTATTTTGGGGATTATTAAACCGATTAGCACTAGGGTTCGTTTTATAAAAACTACTTGTTTTTAAAAGATCACGATGACGCATAAAGTTTTCATAAAGTAAATGTTTTATAGGAAAATAAATATTTTAAGCAAACGTTTTCAACCTTAATCATTTTCTTAAAATGAGACATAACCAAACAGTTTTCTCCAAATCATACGAGATGTTAGAGTGTGGCAATGGCGGTGTGCAATGTCTAGGATTGGATCGGAAGGAGCTTGGTACTTAAGCAGTCCGACAAGCTCACCTCCTCTCCTTCCTGGTTTCCTACCTGGTGCACAGCTTCCATTCACTTTAACCTACTTTTAAAAGTGTCTTTTACAACACCAACTAAGTTTTCCAACTAAGTAATACGGAATGTTTTGAACGCTTCGATGTGGCGCATCAGATCCGGTCATAACGTCTAGGCCGGGTTTGGGGTGTTACACTGCTAATTTACCTTCACAGCCTTTTACTTACGAGATTTTATGAATCTCACAGTTCGCTAATTTACGATCACGACCTTCTACTTACTGGATTTTATGAATCTCATGATCCGCTAATTTACAATCACAACCTTCTAATTTCAGGATTTTACGAATATCACAGTTTGCTAATTTACGATCATGACTTTCTACTTACGAGATTTTACGAATCTCACAGTCCTCTAATTTACAATCACGACCTTCTACTTACAGGGTTTTACAAGTCTCACAATTCGCTAATTTATGATCATGACCTACTTGCAAGATTTTACAAATCTCACGGTCCGCTGATTTACAATCACGACCTTCAACATACAAGATTTACATAATCTTATAGATTACAATACAATTTGCGGTATTTTATAATACATTTCGCGACATTTCTGTACATACAGTTTGTAGTAATTTTACAATATATTTCCCAGCATTTCTGTAAATATAGTTCGTGGTAATTCTACAATACGATTCGCACAATTTCTACAATATAGATTGCAATAATTCCACAATACAATTTGCAATGTTTCTGTAAATATAGTTCACAATATTCTACAATACAATTCTCGACATTTTTGTAGATATAGTTCGCTTCATTTCTGCAAATACAATTTGCAATATTCTAGAATATGGTTCGTTTCCTTAAAACCATTTCTCCAATAACCTTGTGGCTCATGTACCACATCGTCAAACAACAAAACTTAGTAAAGTTTCTAGTTAAAATTTACGTAGTAAGCCTCCAATTACATGTTGCACATGTGTAAGTTTATCTTAGAAGAGTCACTTTATAACTCTTCTTTGACAAGGTAAAGGACAAATTAAACAGTAGACTTCGAGGTATGGGTAACTCTTTCCAAAGAGAACTATTTTCCCTACACAAAGTTGCTAAAAGGTTAAGACAAAGGTCCTCCAAGGATACAACGAAACTTTTAAATTTCCTTTGATTAGCAAAATTGAGGAATTCCCTAACTCTTACTCTAATTTCTGAAAATAAGATTGATTTTAATGATTTTGTGAGCACCATAGTCCCTCTATTTATATGTACTCAATGGATACTATTTTGAAGAGTCACAACATATTGGACATACTTCTTAGAAGAAATATATCCCATAGAAATGTATCCATTGAATGATAACTCATCACTTTTTTAAATTTGAATAAGTGCTCATCAATAATTAAATTTGCAAGCTACAATTTCCAACACAAATTGTTATAGAATTATAATAAAATATATCATAACTCGACCCAAAGTCTGATCCGCTCTGATGATTGGGAATTTGATCTGAAACCCCCTTTATAGACCCTTTTCAGGGGGGTCTGCTCTCCAAACACTTCACTTTTCTTTTATCTTCTTCCTCCCTACTCTAATCACCTATATCCCCAGCTCAGCTACAATTTAAATTATGCACCAAAAATATTATATGAAAGAGATTATATATTATATACAGAGAGAAATAATAATATTTAAAAAAAAGAGATATTGGATCAAAAATAATGCAGAACATTACTCATTTTTGCAAATGAACAGTGTTGATTATAGTACCATACTAATACGCTAATTCTAATACAATATTAAGATGTTGGCATCTGAATACAAGTACTGTCGAAACCATTTTTGAAAAACGGCGGTCGACTTGGATTTTGAAAAATGAAAACGAATAGAGGGAGTCGCCACCAATCCTTTTTGGTGAGGTGTGCTTGGATCACCTTAAATTAATCATTTTAATAAAAGTTAAGATTTACTAAAACGATAATTTTTGGTCTACGAAAATCAAAAAATGAGTTCGGGATTCGGTTATGCACGAGAAAGGATTAGCACCCTCGATACGCCCAAAATTGGTACCTAGTTGATTAATTAGTGTCTTAGTGTCGAAAATTTTGAAAATTCGAAAGAATTTAGAATACGATCCCTCTAAAAAAAACATTTCAACGTTAAAGACCTTCTCGTCTCGAAGCAACAAAATGTTATATCCAGTGAGTTAGGACACAACATCTCGAACTTTTGAGAATGAGCTTGCCTTTTACTTAAAAATCCGTGTATTTTAACTACTTTTCAAAAGGATATTCGGTTAGTTAGGGTGAACGAGGAAAATCAAAACCCAGTAAGTTAGGGCACGTTTCCTCGAATTTCCAAACAACGAATATTGCCTTTACTTGCGAAAAGTCTTATTCTGAGGTAACAAAATGTCATACCCGGTAAGTTAGGGCACAACATCTCGTATTTCCGAGAATAAGTATTTTTTTAACTCGTATTGCGATTTTTAAAAGAATACTCCGTTATTTGGGTTAGATGAGAAGAATTAAAACTCAGTAAGTTAGGACACGATTATCTCAAATTACCAAATATAGGATATTGCTTTTATGAAAGAATTGTTTTAATATATTGAGTAAAAACATGATTTGTAGTAAAACATAAAAGCAAATTAGGGTATTAATATGTATAATAACATAATGATAGTTGTGATAGTGCCAAAACAATAATATGAGCAATTATAAGAGATGGAATAATAGCAAGGCTAGTAATATGTAAATATAAACAAATACATGAGGAAAATGGAATGATCGATTACATAGGTAAATAAATAAACAAAAATAAATAAAACATGGCAAAAATAAAATGACAATGATAACGAAAACGATAATAATAGTAATGACATAAATAATAATAGTATAAAACGATAATAATACATATGGTATTGAACATATATATAAAATATATAATACTAGATTTTAAAAATATATATATACGATATTTATTGAAAACAGTAATAATATATATATAAAACTAATAATGACGATACATAAATATATACATATATGTATTAAAATATATACGTCATGATAGAAATAAAATATATATATATATATACGTAGTATTAAAAAATGTACATAATATATATAAAATATATAATATTAAAAATGTATATACAATACACATATATTATAAATGATGATAATGTTAGAAAACAACTATTGAAGATATTACATAATTATATGTACATATATGAAAGACAAATACATGATAATATTAAAAGTATTTACATAGTATATGTATATATTAGAAAATGTATACATAATATATAAAAGAAATATATATGCATATATAATATTTAGAAAAGACAAAGTATACATAGTATAATATTGATATACATATATGCGTAGCATGGGGTGTAATTAGAAGTATATATATGTGACACACCAATACATTATCAAAAGCAATAATATTAAAAGCTATCAATAATGCCATGTAATATAATATATATATATATATATATATATATATATAAAAGTATCAAGTAAGAATAATAATAGTGGGACACTAATAAGCAAAAATATAATAATAACAGTAATAAAATATAATAGCATGAATGGTATTAAAATTTAAAAATAAAAAATGGTAAAAGAAGGACGAAATTGAATTGAAAATGGAATTTTTGGGACAAATTGGGATGGGATAAAAATGTAGGGGTTAAATGTAACACGCGAGAAGATGTAGGGGCTATATGCGGAAATAATCCAATACCCGAAACGACACCGTTCAGAATGTCTGACCCCCAAATGGTCTGAGGTCTGAATTGAAGCAAAATCAAAATTAAAAGGCAGATTCGAGAAATGGTCACAGACTAGATTAAAACCCAACAGAAATGGGGAGGTACTACGTGAGCAATTATCCCAAATAGTAGAAACACACGGATCCTTAGGCATCGGGTCGGGTCGCACACGGGTCATGTGAAACAGCGTCGTTTAGGGGCTTATGGGTGCCGACCAAAACAACGACGTTTTGTAACATCTATATAAGTTAAAAAATTTGCTTTTAAAATCATTTTGCTATCTGTTTCTAAAAAACTAAACTTGTTTTCTTTGTTTTCTCTGTAGGTCTAAGCTCGGTCAAGACTCGGCGAATCGCCACCGCCTCCGCCTCATCTCATATCGACGCATCACAGGTACCAGCGATCGGAGGTAAGAATCACCTTCTTTTTTTATTTTTTTCTATATTTTATGTGTTTATAATATATGTATATATATATATATGCAAATAGAAGATTCGAAAAACGAAAAAGAAAAAGAAATAAATCAAAAAAGTGTATAGAATATAATCACCTTAGTTCTTTAGATATCTGATTCTTGGTATTTGTTTTCCGATTTAGTGTTTTTCTCTTTGATTGGCTATTTTGTGCTTTGTCTCACTTGATTTTTTGTTTGTATTTTAAAACCAAATGTTGTTTTTATTTCTCACAAGTGCCGACCTTGTACAATGGTTTTAGGGGTGGCCTTTTATATCCACTTTCCCTTACAACTTGCTCCTTAATAAATTGCTCTGTCTTTCTTGCAGAAAAATGGGCGGTGCTGGTGTCAGGCAGTGGCGGTGGACATGACAAGCGGTGGCAGACCTAGCACAGGTGGTTAGGAGAGGGTTTCCTTTAGCTTTTGTGTTTTGTGTTTGGGTTGGGGCTTTGATTTGTTTGGGCTTAGGGTATTTTGGGGTTAGTTGGGCTAGGTAGATTTGGTTTTAATTTGGGCCCGCAAATTGAGCTTGTACAGCTGCCCCTCTTTGCTCATTGTCGTGTAACGAGAATAGAGCAAAGACTTTCAAGAAAGACCAATTTTCCCGGTCGCCGAGTTTTGACCTTTTTAGTGCTCCTCTTCTTTATGTAACATCATTCAGCCTAGTGCCTCCTGTTGCTTTAATCCACTCCATTACTTCGCTGCAGCTTTAGTGAGATAAGGTTTGGTTTTGATCTGCTCTATTGCGACTTCAGAGAGATAAGATCTGTTTATTTACAGCTTCAATCTGTTCCACTACAACTTCAGGGAAATAAGATTCGCTATCTTCAGTCTGCTCCGCTGCAACTTTAGGGAGATAAAACTTGTGACTTCCATCTTTTCTGCTAAAACTTCAAGGAGATATGTTGTGGCTTCGAGCCGCTCCAACGCCATCTCAGGGAGAAAAGATGTGTAATTTTCGGCCTGTTACCCTACTGCATAGGGGTTCAAGGCCCATCACCTCTGATCTGTTTCCCTACTGCTTAGGGGGTTAAGATCCTTCGTCTTCGATCTGCTCTACTACTGCTTAGGGAGATAAGATCTGCAATTCAGTCTGTTACCTTACTGCTTAGGGGTTTAAGGCCCTTCGTCTTTGATCTGTTTCCTTACTGCTTAGGGGGTTAAGATCTGTAAATCTTCAGCCTGTTACCCTACTGCTTAGGGTTTAAGGCCCTTCGTCTTCGATCTGTTTCCCTACTGCTTAGGGGGTTAAGATCTGTAAATCAGTTCTATGTGTTTATGCTTATGCCAAAGAATTAGGATGCTATGATCGAAATGAATCAAATGTTCCTAATTAGATAAGCTATGAATGAACTATAAATGCATGAGTGCAGCATGTTGTGAGCACGAATCTCTTTTTTAATGTACGAGTTGTCATTGCTCTTTGTTCATCAAGGTTCGATCACTAAAACGGTACCCCGTCTTCGTGTTCAGCTTAGATCTTTAAACAGAAAACCTGAAGAGGTAGTCTCAATTTAAACTCTTTCTTCTCAAATGTTTCCAATCTTTAAGTTTGGTTAGTTCTAAATAATAGCCCTGTTTCAGGTTCCTGTACTATTTAGAAACTTTTAGAGTAATATGCAAACTCTTTTTGCGAAAATGACTTTAGTCCATTAATCATCATTTCAATGCAAAATGCTTGGAAAAGATCATAACAATGACAGAACTGAAATTTGTCAGAAACAAAATTTGAAGGGAATAGATTAATCACGGACAACAAATATTGCTAGAACACAAAATAAATAGAAAGAAAATAGGTGCCCCAGATATCGCAGCGTGAGCTTCTTTGTACGAACTTCTTGAGGATTCCCTTTTTGCCCAATGTGTGTTTAGGAGATCTAGAGTACCTTTGTAAATGACCCGAGATGTAGCATACTTTTTTATTGTTAATTCAGGCATAGCAAGACTGCTGTATGCCCCACTTTGATCCAAATTTGAGCCGCCCTTTTTGGCTTTTCAACTCAAATCCCCTTTGGTCTCAAGGCGCCATTTACTGGTTTTCGCCTTGGCTTCTCCCTTTTTTTTTTAGGTGAAGTACTTCTTAACCGAATCTAATTCACAGGATTGGGTAAAGTCTTGCCATCCATTTCGGCCAATATCAATGCTCCTCTAGAAAAGGCCTTCTTTACCACATAAGGTCCTTCCCAATTAAGCATCCATTTTCCTCTGAAATCCTTTTGTATGGGCAGGATCTTTTTCAATACTAGGTCTCCCTCGTAGAATTCTCTAGGACGAACCTTTTTGTTGTAAGCTGTAATCATTCGCTTTTGGTACATCTGACTATGGTGGATAGCCCTTAGCCTCTTTTTTTTCTATTCAGCTTCATCCAACTTTACTTCTGACAAAAATCTGAGGGAAGGAATCTTGACCTCGATAGGTAAGACCGCCTCCATTCCATAAACCAATGAGAAAGGCGTTGCCCCGGTGGAAGTCCTGACGGACGTTCGATAAGCGTAAAGGGCGAATGGTAACTTTTCATGCCAGTCTTTATAAGTCTCAATCATTTTTCCCACAATCTTCTTAATGTTCTTATTAGCCGCTTCAACTACACCGTTCATCTTCGGACGGTATGGTGACGAGTTGTGGTATCTGATCTTGAACTGACTGTAGACCTCTACTATCGTGCTATCATTCAAATTTAATGCATTGTCAGATATGATCCTTTCTAGCATTCCATATAGACAGATAATTTCCTTTTTCAGGAACTTGCTAACTGCCGATTTTGTAACATTGGTATATGAAGCAGCTTCTACCCACTTGGTGAAATAGTCAATGACCACAAAGATGAATCGATGCCCATTTAAAGCTTTTGGTGAAATTGGCCCGATCACATCCATGTCCCACATCGAGAAAGGCCATGGAGAAGTCATGACATGCAGAGGTGAAGGAGGCACATTAATCCTGTCTCCATAGGTTTGGCACTTGTAACATCTTTTGGCATAGTTAATACAGTCTCCTTCCATAGTGGACCAATAATAACCGAACCTCATAATTTGCCTAGCCATTGTAAAGCCATTAGCGTGTGTCCCACAGACGCCCTCATGGACTTCTTCTAAGATTTTCTTAGCCTCAATAGCATCTACACATCTCAACAGTACCTGATCCTTCCTTCTTTTGTATAGGATCTCCCCGTCCAAGACATAGTCACTGGCTAGCCTTCTCAGAGTTCTTTTGTCGTTCTTAGTAGCTTGGTCGAGGTACTCACGATTCTTCACATATTGCAGGATATCGTGATACCAAGGGTGATCATCATTTCCTTATTCTTCTTCGAGGTTGTAACAATGAGTCGGTGCCTCGTAAATGCTCATTTGGATTGGTTCACATCCTCTTGCTTATTCACCTTGATCATAGAAGCTAAAGTTGTCAGGGCGTCAGCCATCTGATTTTTTTTTCGCGGGAGGTAGCAGAAGACAATATCATCAAACTCTTTAATTAATTCAAGGATCAGCCTTCGATAATTGATCAACTTGGGGTCTCTCGTCTCCCATTCACCTTTGAGTTGATAAATCACTAAGGCAGAATCTCCATATACCTCTAACACCTTGATTTTACGTTCTATGGCCGTGTGTATTCCCATGATACATGCTTCGTATTCTGCCATATTGTTCGTGCAGTCAAAATCCAATTTACTAGTGAAGGGATAATGATCTCTGTTTGAGGATATCAGGACTGCCCCGATTCCGTTGCCCACAGCATTTGATGCTCCGTCAAAGTTTAGCTTCCAAGGATGACCCTCTTGAAGGTCTTCTTCAGTGGTTACTATGTACATTAGATCTTCATTTGGGAAGTCAAAGTTCAGAGGCTCGTAATCCTCTAGGGCTCTACTGGCTAGAAAATCTGCTATCGCACTCCCTTTTATGGCCTTCTGGTTCATATAGACTATATCGAATTCAGAAAGTAGAATTTGTCATCGGGCCATTCTCCCGTTTAAAGAAGTTGACTCCATCAACTATTTCAAAGGATCTATTTTAGAAATTAGCCAATTTGTGTGGTACAACATGTATTGTCTTAGTCTTCGGGTTGTCCAGATCAGGGCACAACACAACTTTTCAACTGGCGAGTATCTTGTTTCACACTCAGTGAACTTTTTACTGAGGTAATATATCGCCCTTTCTTTCCTTCCTGACTCATCGTGCTGGCCAAGAACACATCCCATAGATTTTTCAAACACCGTTAAATACAATATCAATGGTTTGTCTGGACTAGGTGGTGTCAACACTGGGGCATTGGATAAATATTGCTTAACATTGTCGAAAGTCTTCTGGCACTCCTCATCCCAAACACCAGGGTTGTGTTTCTTAAGGAGACGGAATATGGGGTTACATTTCTCGGTTAGTTGTGAAATAAACCGAGTGATGTAGTTTAATCTTCCTAGGAATCCCTGAACTTCCTTTTGAATACGCGATGGAGGTAACTCTTGTATGGCTTTGACTTTATCTGGGTCAATTTCAATCTCTTTTTCACTGACTACGAATCCTAGCAATTTTCCTGACCTGGCCCTGAAGGTACACTTTGCTGGATTGGGTTTCAGCTGGAATTTCCTCAATCTCAAAAATAATTTCCTCAAGACTTGCACATGCTCCTCTTCTGTCCGAGATTTGGCGATCATGTCGTCAACATAGACTTCAATTTTTTTATGCATCATATCATGGAACAAGCTTACCATGGCTCTCTGATACGTTGCTCTCGCATTTTTTAGTCCAAACGGCATCACCTTATAGCAAAATGTTCCCCACATGGTTACAAATGTGGTCTTATTCATGTCCTCAGGATGCATCTTTATCTGATTGTACCCTGAGAAACCATCCATGAAGGAGAAAAGTGAGTAACTTACCGTATTGTCCACTAAAGTGTCGATATGAGGCAACGGGAAATTATCCTTCAGGCTGGTTTTGTTCAAGTCCCTGTAGTCTACACATATCCGTACTTTTCCATATTTCTTAGGGACAGGGACAATATTGGCTACCCATTCCGAGTACTTAACTACTTGTAAAAAACCAGCATCAAATTGCTTATTGACCTCCTCTTTTATTTTCAACAAAACATCGGGCCGCATCCTTCGAAGCTTTTGTTGAACTGGATTGCATTCTTCTTTGATGGGGAGCCTGTGTACCAGGATGTCAGTACTTAGTCCAGGCATATCTTGATACGACCATGTGAAGACATCCTTTAACTCTTGGAGTAACTCAATAAGGTCTCGCTTTGTCTCCGTGGTAATATAAGCTCCGATCTTTACTTCTTTCTTTTCTAGTTCATCTCCCAAGTTCACGACTTCCACTGTCTCCTTGTGGGGTAGAATCTGTTTCTCCTCTTGTTCTACCATCCTTAACAAATCAGGGAATAAGCCACAGTCTTTGTCATCCTCAAAGTCCTGAGATCCCTCTAGATACATATCCCGCTCAAAAGGAGACTTTGAGTTAGTAGCAACGTCGCTCATATCGTTGATATCTGGAGACCTGTTGTAGGTGCGAAGGAAGATACAAAGAACAACAGAATCTAAGAACAATGATATGTATGGTATGATCATGAATAAAAGAATAAAAGAATATTTGCAAAAGATAAGACAAAAAGATGTATCTCATTGAAATAACGATTTTGAACATAAGCCTATTTCACAAAAAGAAACTTATTACTCCTAAGCCTAGAGCAATAAGTGTGTTTTAGACATTACTCTGAGTTAGTTCTAAAGACTATAGGAATCTCTTCCGCAATCCAATTATTCAGAACACTTCCCGGCTCATAAGGGCGAATGCCCAACAAATTCTCTACTCCAATTTCTTCTTCGTATGTGGCATTGATGTCCAAATTTTCCATCATTCTTTCCATGATTTCCTTTCCCGGCGTCTTTCACTCGGGGTGAATGACTCCTCCAGACACAAAAGTCTTTGAAATATGGGGAAAGATCATTGGTTCCCATTCGATTTCTCCCCCGCTCAATCGCGTTTTCCTTCTCTCTTGCTTCTTCTCAAGTTCTTTCTTTCTTTGTTTTGTGTCCGACTTAAATCCTAACCCAAAACGGTCTTGTTTTTCCTTCATCATCGGTACATTAATCCTTCCCTGGAGGTATATCCCGAGTCCTCTTCCGGGTAGGTCCCCTTTTCCAACAGTTAGCCGTAGTCCCATTCTTGTAGTCTCAGATAGCCTAGGCCTTGGAATCTTATTTCCTTCGGTAATGAATGTCGAATTCACAAACTCTAAAGACCAAAAAGAGCATTCGATTGCTTCATCATTCACCTCTAGATATGAGGCGTCACTGGTTATTGCTGCGATGATATCTTCTTCAGTATTGATCGTTACTAACCGACCTTCGGTCATTAATTTCAACTTTTGGTGCAGCGATGAAGGGACTGCCCCTGCTGAGTGTATCCATAGCCTCCCCAATAAGCAATTATACGAGGGCTTAATGTCCATGACTAGGAAATCTACTTCGTACGTGCTCGGCCCAATTAAGAGGGGTATTTCAATTCTCCCCATTACCTTCCTTTCCATACCATCAAATGCTCTCACTATATTTTGGCATGTCTTCACATGAGAACTATCCACTGGCAACCTACTCAGTGTAGATAGGGGTAGGACATTTAGTGTAGACCTATTGTCAATCAATACCCCCGGTAATGTGTACCCTTTACAGCGAGTCGTGATGTGCAAAGCTTTAGTCGATCCTCGGCCTCCTAGCGGTACTTCATCGTCATTGAAGAATATGAAGTTGTCGACACTTATATTGTTGACTAAGCGGTCTAGTTTGTTCACAGATATATCATTAGCAACATAAGTTTCATTTAGCACCTTCATCAACGCGCTGCGATGGGTTTCGGAGCTTAAGAGTAAAGCCAGTACCGATATACGAACTGGCTGCTTGTACAACTTTTCTATGACACTATATTCGTTGTGCTTTAAAAATTTTAAGAATTTCTTTGCTTATTTTTCAGTCACTGATTTATTAACAGTTGGTTCAGGTCCCGCCGGCTTCTCCTTCCTGTGCTCAATCGCCAATGACTTTCCTTTAACTTGCTCGACTTTTGTATTTGGGGTATAACACCTTCCGCTGCGAATATAAAACCCCTCGTCTTGACCTTCCTCTAATGAATTAATCGAGATTTCTTCTCCCGGGATTGTCACATTGCAGCTATAGTTCGATGGTACCCTTTTGCTATCTTTGTAAGGGAAAGCAATGGGCTTCTGGATTACGACCTTTGACGCAACTTGTACCCCGGCTTCATTTATTCTCGGACCCGATATGATAACCACTGGGTGGTTGACTTTGTAAACATCCTTTATCGACCCCTCTTCGGAGGCACACACATCTGTTTCTTCCGGGCTCCCGACATATTCGAAGAATTCCAGCTCCTTATTATCCATCAATCCTTGTACTAAAGCCCTGAATTGGCTGCATTTCTGAATCTTGTGATCCTCTTGATCATGGAACTCACAATAATTCTTTACTTCTCGAGGTCTGACCCTTGAATTCTGTGCTATCAACCCTCTTTCCACCATTTTCCTCCATACTTCTTTCAGCGGGGTATTCACTTCTGCAATATTCATCTTAATTTCTTTCCCCGAACTCTCGATTATCGTATTTATCCCCTTATCCCCATGGTTAGGTAATGGATTCTCTGCACTAAATGTATCATCAAATTTCACGATCCTCATGTTGATGAGTCTTTCAACCAACTTCTTGAAAGTGGTGCAGTTTTCTATCGAGTGTCCTGTGGTTCCCGCATGGTATTCGCATTGGGCATTTGCGTCATACCATTTGGGGTATGGAGGTTGCATTGGTTTTAGATAGAAGGGAGACACGACATGTGTATCAAACAAACTTTGGTATAACTCCTTGTACGTCATTGGAATAGGCGTAAATTGGAGTTTCTCCCTATTTTGTTTTGTGTTGGGCTCTTGTCTGGGTGGGCCCTGCTGTCCAGTAGTTGTCGACCTTGGTTGGCTTACAGTGATCGATTTCAAATATGAACTCACATTATTCACTTTGTGCTCTCTCTTTCTCGGCGCTGACCTTTTGGCGTTTTCTCCAGCTTCTATTTTCCCACATCTTATCGCATTTTCTATCATTTTTCCAGACATTACTATGTCTGAAAAACTCTTGGTTGTGCTACCCAACATGTGGTTAATAAAAGGTGCCTTCAGGGTGTTGGTAAAGAGCATAGTGGTTTCCTTTTCCAACAAAGGGGGTTGGACTTGTGTGGCCACCTCTCTCCATCGTTGGGCATACTGCCTAAAGCTCTTATTATGATTTTTCTCCATATTCTGTAAAGTGATTCTATCAAAAGCTATGTCTGCCACATGACCGTACTGCTTCATGAAAGCTTGTGCTAGATCTTTCCATGAACTGATCTGGGCACGACTCAGTTGGTTGTACCATCTAGAAGCGGCCCCAACCAAACTTTCTTAGAAGCAGTGAATTAATAGTTGGTCATTATTGACATGGCCTGCCATTCGTCTACAGAACATAGTGATGTGAGCTTCGGGACAGCTAGTCTCGTTGTATTTCTCAAATTCCGGAGTTTTGAACTTGGGAAGGAGTACCAGGTCTGGAACCAACCTTAATTCCTTAGCATCAATTCCACCACGATAGTCAATGCTTTCCATTTCTTTAAATTTTTCTTCTAACCATCTACACCTTTCTTCAAGCTCTTTCGGGAGTTCTACCCTTGTCTTTTCTGTTTCTGTTACTTTATCGAGATTAAGGACCACAGGGTTAGTCGGGTTATCCCCCGGATTAGAGCCCGAGCTAGCCTGATAATTCATCGGTGCCGAAACACCGGCTTGAAATGGTTGGGGTCTAACTGTGACCGATAGCCTTCTTGGGTACATATCAGGTTGTGTCTGAACGTCTGCTGGGGCAAAACCCGGAGGGTAGGTAGGATCTTCATTATCATCTCCTGTATTGATGAATGGGCTTTTTTCTTTTTCTAATCCGCCAGCCAATAGACGCATTAATTGGTCCATCATGCTTTTCTGGGATTCTAGTATCTGTTCCCTCATATCTTGCCGGATTTTGGCAAGCTGTTCTTGCATACGTGTTTGTAATTGATCCTGCATCTCTTTTTGCATTTGTTCCAATCTCTCTAACCTTTGGTCCATTGCTCTTGTTTTTCCTCTTGTACCGTAACGATGTTCCAGGGTAACTGCCATGATTTTTAAGGTTTTTTGTGAGTTTTAGTGCGTATGATGCAATGCTGATGCATGAATGCAATGAATGCGATGAATGCAAAAAGCGTTGATTCCAATTCGATTTCATTAGAATAACTTTTCTAGAAAACAAGTTTCTTTACATAAAATAGATTACATATAAGGCTTGACCCTGATACTTAAGGCCTTGACCTGCCTAAGAAGCCAAGCTAGCTCTCGACCTCGGTCTGATTCTGACTCGTATTTTAAACTCAGCACATCGGCTTGTACTGCTAATGTTTACAAGTGATCAGCCACTTCTCGCACTTTAGTCAAAGCTTGGCCCACGACGTAGTCCCTGCTCCTGACTTGGTCTTGAGATTGATGAAGTTGCTCCTTCCATCACTCGTTATTTACCTCGAGGAGTTCAATCTGAAGTTCACGATTTTGCAGTGCCGTTTTAAGTTCCTCTATACTCTCTTTTAATTCTTCGATTCTGCTCTGACTAGCTTTCAACTCAATTACAGAGTTACGTGAACGATACTAATACAAGGACCTCTCTAACTCTAACATCCGAATCTTTAATCCCTCCTTCTCATTTTGGCTTTCTACCAAACTTTTTTTCAGAGCGCCTTTTCGAGCTTGAGCATCGTAAAATTTTTCTTCCCATTGGTTGGCTTTGCTTCTCTCTTTTTTTACTTCTTGTCGCCACTGTTCAGATGTTTTTCCTAACCCGACGGTTCTCATTGACCTACGCAGCTTCTTATAGTCCGTTTTCAAACTGTCCAAGTCCTCTTCAGCCTTGTTTTTTCCTTTTCTGAGTCTTTCAGCTTCTAGTTTCTAGACATCAACATCTAACCCCAGCTGCATTTGTTCTTCCTCCAATTGCTCGATCCTTTTCTCTAGCGTCAGACTCTTTCTCTCGAAATCTTGCCTGATGATTTCTAGCTTAGATGGGATTACTTTCAAGTGTTCTTCTATCGACCGAGGATTCCCTTGATCTGACGTAGGGATATTGTCGTTAATCCTCTGATCCCTCCATCGGTCGTACTCAGGAGTAGTCATGGGATTGGCAGCAAACTTTTTCATTCTACGGGTCTGGTTCTAGGCATTTGATATATCGCGAACTTTCTTTTTGTAATTATTCCCCGTGAATGCGAACTCGCACTGAGCTAACCCGTATGTTGGTGGTGTAAACTGTCTGGATCTGTACTATCGCAATGCAAGCAGAAGAGCATACCCGACGGCTCCCTATACTCCTAACAAGGGAACCTAATCGAAGTCTCCGCATCGATATAATATTTCATCAGGAACCATCTATGGGGCTCTCCATTCAACGTCTTCTTCTTGCAAATTTTGGAGAACCGTTATCCAATTTTCTTCTAAAATATCATCTCTCCTCGGTGTAGCTACCAACTCTTTTGGTGGAGAGTAATTTTCAGAGAAGATACGATACGGGACCTTTTCCACTTTCCAAAAATGGCTGTGGAACCAAGATAGCAAGAGCTGTGCACATCCGATAAATCTCCCTTCACCCGCTCTTCGGCAAGCATTTAGTGATCTGAAAGTTTCAGCTAAGATTGCGGGTACAGGTGTGGTCCCTTTACCAAGCCTGTCAAAAAGATCGGAAACCGCCTCATCTACATGCCCCAAAGCTTTGGGGAAGATAACCAGTCCATAAATGCTCAGGGCGAAGACATCTACTCTTTTCTTCACATCGGGGTGCACTAAGATTAGATCCCTCAGGTTCTTCCCAGGAATGCATTTACAATCTCCTTTTTGTTTGATCCGGGTTGTAACCCACTGTTCCCTCATCCCTGTGATGTTCATTAGTTTTTTTGCAAATGCTGGGACGTTGGCAGGTCTGGAATAAATTTTGGCAACCTAAATCTTCAGGCAATAGAGCAAGGTCGTGTATTCTTCTATAGTAGGTACCAAATCCACCTTCCCGAAAGTGAAGCAACTGTAAGCAGAATTTCAATATTGGGCAAGGGCTCGAAATAGGTGTTCATCTACCTTGACATCAAACAAATAAGGTAAATCACCCTAATGACAATAGAATAGTTGTTTGACCTCGTCATCCCACTGACCCCAAATTTCTTTCATCTCTTGGAGATTGTTCTGAGTTACGCTGATCCGAGTAAAATCCCACAACTCTGACACGTACCCCTTGGTAAGACTGTCACCTTTCTCTTGTTGGGTTGTCTCAGCCTATATCCGAAC